>NW_024506882.1:464458-556068 GCF_017590055.1 Onychostruthus taczanowskii | reverse complement strand
GGCGGGGGCGGGGCCAGCGCGGGGGGCGGGGCCGGGCGCGGCGATGGCGGCGGCTCCGCGCTGGCGGGAGCGGCTCTTCGCCCTCTATTTCCTCTCGCACATCCCGATCACGGCGCTCATCGACCTCCAGCCGCTGCTGCCCGCCGGGATCGCGCCGCGGGCCGTGAGTGGGGCCGGGGCTCGGGCCGGGGCTCGTTCCGCGAAGGCGTGCGGGGCATCCGCCGGTTTGGCGGGGCCGGGGGCGGCCTTCGCCGGATCTCGTGTGTGGGGGACACCGCGGCGGGGAGAGAAACCGCAGCGAACGCGTGAAAGAGAGTCTGGGAGCGAAGCGGTGCTGGGGCCCACGGGATGAGTCACAGCCGGGTCATTCATTGGGGAGGAGCGGGAACGGGAGAGGGAATGGGAATGGCAGGGGGAATGGGAACGGGAACGGGAATGGGAATGGGAATGGCAGGGGGAATGCGAACGGGAATGGGAATGGGAGGGGGAGGGGGAATGGGAATGGGAATGGGAATGGCAGGGGGAATGGGAATGGCAGGGGGAATGGGAATGGCAGGGGGAATGGGAATGGCAGGGGGAATGGGAATGGCAGGGGGAATGGGAATGGCAGGGGGAATGGGAATGGCAGGGGGAATGGGAATGGCAGGGGGATGCTCCACCCGCGCGTCCCGCGGCTGTGGCTGCCGCTGCTGCCGGAGCTGTGGCGGGGATGTCGCGGCCGCTCCGTGTCCCCGTCCCACCGAGGCCCCCGGGGAACTGGAGCGGGGTCACTGCTGTCCCCGGGAACGGGCGGCGGGCATGTTCCGCAGCTGCCCCAGGACATCCTTTCCTGGAATGGCCTCGCTGTCCCGCTGTCGCCCCGGACCGGCGGCTGCGGCAGCGCGGGGCCGGCGCCACGTGCCCCGGACGTGGCTCCTGCGGCCCCGGGCATTCTCCCATCCCGGCTTTTCCTCAAATTCCTGCCAAAAATGCTACAGGGAATGTTGCCGCTGCAGGAGCAGGCATGCCAAATTTACGATTTGATTCGTAAAAATCTCTGGTTTGCTGGGTTTTGAACAAAATCATAGAAGACAATGAACATCACGAAATCAATTAAAATAACAGTTGTATGGCAGATAATTAGTTCAGCCCTCATCATCAGGGTGTGGTGAGCTGTCACCTCCTGTTTGAGCTTTACAACTGGTGATTTGGTTTTTGCCATCGGAGCTGCCTGTAGGATTACTCCAGTATAGGAACCATTTCCAATTAATAGTTAACCAGCAGATCTCAATGCATATCTCTCTGTTCAAAGTCCAACGTAAAGCCGTGCTGGAGTTGACATTTCTCTCAGAAACCAATTGCAACTGCCCGAGCCCGGATCCTGGTGCTGAGCTGTGCCCCTGCAGCAGCCCTGGGAAGGACCAGGGGCTGAACCCTGCTGGCTTCATCCCCGGAGAGCTGTGCCCTGCTCTGGCGGATGCTCAGTGACTGACTGTTGTTTTGGGTTTTTCCAGCTGACAGACCTGCTGCAGCAGTATGCAACTGCCTTCAGGGACCCCCTGATGCTGCAGCCCCCTGAGTGGTTCAAGGCGTTCATCTACTGCGAAGCCTTTCTCCAGCTGCCCTTCTTCCCCATCGCTGCCTACGCCTTCCTGAAAGGTGGGGGGAGACCAGGGTGACCGAGGGCATGTCCTGGGGGCATTTTTGCAGGACAGCTGCTGCTGTGCAGCAGAGAAGGTTTCTGTGTCATCATTAGGGGGTTTGAGGGAGGTGCTGCCGAGGGCTGCGCTGCCAGGGCCCACACGAGTGTTCTACCTGAGAAAGCAGCACGGAATAAAGTTAGTCAGAAACAAAACCTTGTAACTACAGGCCCTTGTCAGGTGCAGCCATTTGTGGAACCACCATCAGCATTTGACATCTGGCTAATTTCCAGGGCAGCTAAAGGTCTGGGTCAAGCCTGTGTACTCATTTTGTTACTTTAGAACTTCCAGGATCACCCCTTTGTTCTAAATTGCCATTGGGGAGAGAAATTTCCTCGATTCCTACTGTTACTGAGGTTTTTTCTGCTCCCTATTCCATGTGAGTGATGGCTAAGCCTGGCAGAGGGGCAGCAGTCAATGTCCTGTCACTCAGAATTCTGGTTGTTTCAAAATACTTAAATATTGTTTCCTTTTTGCTTCTGTGCAGGTGGCTGCAGATGGATCAGGACTCCTGCCATTATCTACTCCACCCACGTGGCCACCACTCTGTTTGCCATCCTGGCCCACATCCTGTTCCACGACTTCTCCAGGTCGGAGCACGCGGGCCCTCAGACGCTGCGCGAGCGCCTGGTGCTGCTCTCCATCTACCTGCCGTACCTGCTGATCCCACTGCTGCTGCTGTTCACCATGCTCTGCAACCCCCACTACAAACACGTGGAGAAGAGGAAAAGGAAGTAGCCGGCTCTGGAGGTCGGACACACCACACCTGTGCTGCATTTGGTTCCGACCCTACGCTGGCGGAGTCCTCTGCGACAAACGTCTCCCTCGTGCTGGCTGCAGCGGCTCTTCCCAGAGCACTGGCTGCTGCAAGGAAAAATTGGAATTGGTTGGAGTGCACAGCCCTGCTTCGACCACACACAGCTCTGGCAGGGGCCTGGGGTCAGGTCTGTGCAAGGCCTGTCTCCCAGGAAAATGTTCTTTTAAGCCTTTGATGTGTAACTGTGAGGGGACAGACACACACACACTCACTCACACTCTGCAGGTGATACTGTTCTTCCAAGGTCCCTTTTCCCAAGATGACTGTTTGGAAACCACTCAAGTAGGAAATCTGTCTTCCAACCACATATTCTGAAGAATCCCCAGCCCATTAAACACAGATTTGCAAAGCTGTTCTTTTGAAGCATTTCAAATCATATCATGATTCTTAACTTCCTTGCCCCTTCCTTTAAAATTTCCACTGCCTTTGCTCTGCTTCACTTTGATTAATTATAAATGTCTGATCAATGATAAATGTGCCAAAATCTGGATTCATGAATGCTTAAAGTTATCCTTGACAACCAGGAGTACTGCCCAGAGGATTCTGAAGTACTTTGGGAATTGTAACCAAGGAGTTGGAAATTTCTTTCTTCCCTAAAATCATTTCTGGTATGGAAATAAATAACTAAACGCATTAAACTGCATTCAGTCTTCTTCAGGGAATGGCTGAAGGAACTTACAGTGACCACGAGATGGTGGAGAGTTCCCAGAGTAAATCCATGCATAAGTTACAACTACAGACAGAAGTTCTGTGGTTGGGGTTGGTTTTCATCTGGAGCTTGGTGAGGTGACGGGCACCGTGGAGCTGCTCAGGCACTGCTGGCACACTTTATTCACTGTGTAAAGCTGAAGCCTTCCCCAGGCTTTGTTTGGAAAGGGCAGCATTTCCATACTGAAGTGCTATAGACATACACACAATGCATCTATTTGCACTTCCAACATGAGGCTTGAGTTCACACTTGTGTTTGTGGTTCACAGTTTGTGCACTCCTGGTGTCACTGACACTTGGAATGGTTTCCCTCATCAGTCTGGTGTTTCCATCCTAATAATGCCCATAAAAGGATTCAGCTCTCATATTAACACAGTCCTGAATGGACATTCAAAGTTCTTAATTCTCATGTAGTTTCTGCTTTTTTTTGAATCTGTAATTGGTCCATTCTGGAAATCATACATTTCTGTCTTTTTTTTTTAATAATTCCATAGAAAAAAGTAACATAGGCAGATATAGATCCAATACTGCTGCTTGTCTGTAAACCTTTACACTGAAAAATAACAGAGGAGGAGCAACTAATTCTGGTACAGCCAGACAGTCTGAGAACAAGAATTTATTTTCTGATATCTATGAAAGAGCTGTAGACTTCAAAAAGCGACACAACAAAGCACCAGTAGCATTAATTCAACTGTAATTTGAATTAGAACTACTGACTGTACAAAACTGGTATAAAATCAAAGGCCAGAACAGCCTGTGCAGCTGTGAGCTGTCAGCCCTTCTTATTGCCACGGTACGCTCAAACCGAGGTACAGCCCCTCCATTGTACCAACCATCTGCACTCCTGCACAGTGGAAATTGCATATTTCTGAAATTCTCGAGATTCTGGAATGGTCAAGTATCCACGTGAGTTGGTTTTTATCTTAAAATCCTCTACTTCTGGAAGATGAACTGGTCGATGAATTCGTTCTGGTCCGCTTCGATTTTGCAGAGAGTCTCGTACTCGATCCGGTACCTGCGAGACAAGCAGAGGGTCCAGGACCCCACCTGTGTGAGGTGGGAGGGGAGCTGGGCTACCTGTGTGGGCAGCTGGGCTACCTGTGAGTCACCTGTGAGCAGCAGGTGCCTGAGTCACACAGTCACTCTTTATCAGCCGCACTCGAGGTTGGTGCGGGTGTCAGAGTTCTGCACTGCCCTGGCCCGTGCTGCCTCTGTTCAGCCCTGGAGTCCTCAGGGATGAACTTTCTTTGGTTCCCTGAAGGTAACTCCAGGCCTGTGGCATTGTTCCCATGTGCTCTGGCCAGGACACACCTCTGATGCACCCTCTGAACCAGCCAAGGGTCCCACACACAGGCAGTCAGCCCTGTGCCCACCCTGAGCCTTCCCAGCCTGCACAACGCCCCAGAGCGCTGAACACAAAACTCACCTTTCCAGCTGCATCTTTTTCTCAGCTATCAAAGCCTGGAGCTGCTGCTCCTGAGCCTCTCTCTGCTTTGCAATCAACTTCAGCAGGTTCCGTGCCCCGATGGCCTGGCAGGACAGAGCAGGGCAGGGATGTGTGGAGGGTTTTTGGTTAGCTCCTTCAGCCCCTTTCCCCCCCAGCAGGTTGACTGTGAGGCATTTCAGCCAAGCCAGCAGTAAGGGAGGGTGATGCTGTGCTCCTGGGGGGCTGGTGGGACTGGGGCTGGGCAGGGTGCGGCCGCTGGGGCTTCAGTGGCTCCTCTGGACACACAGACTGGGCACTGCTCCTGCAGCCAGACAAGCTCAGGCTGCCAGGGGCCTCTCCTGCCTTGGGAGGGCAAGTTCTTCCGAGATGGAGTGATAAAAGCACACTTTCTGTTTCTGTGCAGAAACACAGGCAAGCAGGGAGAGCAGGACTGGTTCACGTGTGAGCAATGTGACACTGTCACAAGTTTCATTAATTCATTATTATTGATTAATATTATCATTAATACAAATGTAAAAGGCCCAGTTAATCGCAGGGGAATGCCAGCAGCACGCTGACAGAGAATCGCTGCTTGTGCTGTAAAGGGAGGGAGGGAGGGAGGCCCCACACAGGACAGTGCACACCAGAAGCGAGGAATTTACCGCACAGTACCTTCATCTTCTCGCTTTCTACAGCTTTGGCCAGTTGGTCAACGAGCTCAATCAAGCTGCCCACTATGTTCTGAAATTCTGCTGTTTCTGTAAAGAAAAAAATCGTCAAGCGATACCCAGGGCTTCCCTAAAGAGATCTAATGCTCCTGCTTTGTCGTGTAGTTTTTAGATGCCGCTGTACGTTTAGAGTTTACAGTAAACAGGCACGCTTTAGGATTCGGGCGGAACGAGATGAAAGGGGCGAGTGCTGTAATGAGGTGGCCCGGCCCGGCCCGGCCCGGCGCGGCCCGGCGCGGCGCGGCACTCACTGTCCACGAAGGCCCGGCACTGCTCGCGGAGCTGCGCCGTCTGCGCCGCCACCTCGGGCTCCAGCACCCGCAGCTTGTTCAGCTCGTCAAAGTGCAGCCCCGCCGCGCCCAGCGCCGCCTGCGCCATCGCCGGGGCGCCGAGCCGAGCCGAGCCGGGCCGAGCGGAACGGAAGGCAACGGAACGGAACAGAACGGGGCTTCAGCCGGCACCGCCGGGCTCGGGCTCCTCCGGCACCGCCCGGCCCGGCCCCGCCTCCGCCAGCGCTGCGCCCGCCGGGAGCCGGGGAAACTCTTCCGGGCCGGCGTTCCCGGGGCGGGCCGGGCGCTGGCCGGGCCGGGCTGAGCGGCGGCGGCGGGTGAGTGTGTGTGAGGGAGAGAGAGGGAGAGAGGCCGGGCGGTGTGCGGGGCCGGGAGCGGGGCCGGGCCTCCTCCGCTCGCTTCCCCCGTGGCCGGGGCGGACGGAGCCTGTCCCGGGCCGTGCCGCGTTCCCCCGCTCGCTGTGACCCGCGCGGGGCCGGGGCCGGGCCGGGCCGGGCCCTGCCCGCGGGGGCGAAGGGCGGGTTCCCGCTGTGCCCCGGTACCCTCGGGTTCCCCGGCTCCCCCCGAGCCGTTCGGGTCGCTCCTTCTCCCGGCCGTGCGGAGCCGGGGCGGGTCCCGTTGCGGGGCCTTTGTTCCGCAGCCCGTCGTGCCTCCCACGCGGGCAGGAAGGGACGGGAAGGGATGTGGGGAGTTTTCGGTCGTGTCAAAAGCGTTAATTAAAGGTCTCGTGGCTGTTTACGGCGGAGGCTCACAGCTCCTGGGTTGTGCTGGCTGGGCAGGGGCTTTAGCTGCTTTGCTCGTGTTTAGCTTCGTTCTTCGGTCAGAGCAGTGAGAAACTGCCTGGAGGGACGGCACTGACCGCGAACTCTTCTGAGGAGCTCGGTGGGACAGGCTGCATTCCCGACCCCTCACAGGTTCGGTCTGGCTGCTGTTACAAACATGCCACTGTTGTAAAAAGGGCGTTTTGAGGGTTTAAAGCAAGGCAGGGCATCAGTGACAGTGGTGTATGGGGTGGGGAGTCTTGTTTATTTTCTTTTCAAATTAGATCTGTGTTCACTGGTTGGGGCTCCAGGATAGATGCAGGAGAGTTTTGAATGAAAGGAGTTACCACAAAATAGAGCTGTGTGATCCATCTTTTCGGTGCTGAGGCATTTGAAGAGACATTTGTGTCTCCAGTTTAAAGTCAAACCAATGCCAACAAACCCCGCTCAGGGGGATGCACACACTCCCCAGCCGAAGGAGAGGCAGGAAGCTCTTCCAGGGCATTTCAGCTGGGTTCAGAGAGAGCTGGGTTCTCTTGGGAAGCTGAGGGGGAGCTGAATTCCAGCAGCGTTCGGGCCGGGCCCTCGGTGCCGTGTGGTGTTTGCAGTGTTGGCTGGAGATGCAACAACAGGAAGTCGGGGGAGTTTCTCATGCCTCAGAAGTGCGACACAGCATTGGCTGCATCATTGTCTGAAAAACGGCTAAATCGTGTTTTGCCAGGATGTGTGTAGTTGTGTCCTTAGGAAGTGTCTCTTCCGCAGGGCGACATCCCCATCTGTGTGCGGAGTGGCCGTGGGGCGCCGTGCAGACTCCACACTGTGCTGACCCCTGGCCGTGCTGACCCCTGGCCGTGCTGACCCCTGACCCCTGGCCGTGCTGACCCTGACCCCTGGCCGTGCTGACCCCTGGCCGTGCTGACCCCTGACCCCTGGCCGTGCTGACCCCTGGCCGTGCTGACCCTGACCCCTGGCCGTGCTGACCCCTGGCCGTGCTGACCCCTGGCCGTGCTGACCCCTCGGTGATGCCGGCCCCTGCCCGGCTGTCCTGGCCCGCTGAGGCGTGACGGCGGCACCACGGCGGGGCCGGCCCGGCCCACGCGCTGCAGGGTGGTCATCTACCTCCAGAAGGACATGTCGGGGGACACGTGCCTGGGCAGCGCCCTGTGCCCGGCCGCGGGGCACAAGGCCAAGGCCGGCGGGCTGAAGGGCAGCAGCCTGGGGAACAAGTACGTGCGGCTCAACGTCGGGGGCTCCCTGTACTACACCACGGTGCAGGTGCTCACCAGGCACGACACCATGCTCAAGGCCATGTTCAGCGGCAGGATGGAGGTGCTCACCGACAAGGAAGGTAAGGGCATGGCTTTCATCGCTGGCAGTTCTGTAAAACAGCTGGGGTTTGGTGCTGGTTGTACTCCGTTAAGGATGTAGAGGATGATGTGTGCCAGAATAACTGGGAACGTTAGGCAGCCAAGTCCTCTTGGTGCTAGCAATCCTTTGGCTTCTAGAAGTACCTGGTTTTGTTACTCAGATGAGCTGGGAAAGGACTGGACTCTTTCCTGCCCTTGCAGCTGGTGAGCAGGTTGCTGGTGGTGTTGTAAAGACTGAACAGACAGTCTGTGGGTTGTCATTTCTGTCACATCCAGCACTGGCATTATTCAAACCACGCACGTAAGGAGGGACATGCAGTTTTCAGCTTTGAGGCTCAGAATAGCCTGCTTTGCCTTGTTGAAAAGTCTTTTTTTTTCCCTTTTCCTGAGCAGCATGTTTCAGTCGTGGCTCGTGGTGCCATGGCAGCATTTGGGGATCAGTCAGGCAGTGTGTCACCTCCAGCTGGACACAGGATATTTTAAATCCCTGATACATTATAAAGGGCAGAACAGGCAATTTTGTGTAAGAGCCTCAGCCTGGATGGAAAATGAGAGTCATGTTCTGATAGCTCCAGCTGGAGAGTCCAGCAGGGGTTTAGCTTGCTTTCCTAGGTTGTTTTCTGTACCTAGATTCCAAAATAAGACTTTTTTCCTGCCTTCCACGTTATGGGAAAGGGTTTGGCACCGTACTAAGCCTTGTGCGTGAGTGCGTCCTACACTGCTATTGTTTGGCAGCAATCAGACATCCTGTTTCCTTAGGGAATGTGACTTCAGGGGTTTTGTAAAATTGCAAGAATTTGTCCATTTGATACTGTTTCCTGTGCTTCATCCCCTCTGTGCTTCCTCCTGATCTGTCTGTCCTGTTCTTTGCTCCTGTTTGGGGACTAGAACAGCTTTTCCCCCACCCTGGGTTTTCTGGGCTGATCTGCCTTTTAGCATCTTCAGAACATTTCTTTCTCTTTTTAACTCCAAACAGCAGCAACAGATGTGTTTGGAAAATTGCCAAATCCTCTTTGTTAGGCCACAGAACTTATCCATATCTATTTGTTGCAATCATTGGTGAATTCTCTCTTCTGGTCCTTCCTTGGCTCTCAGAAGTTTCTGACTGCCCAGCATCACGGTGTAGCACTGCAGTTGGGTTCCTGCAGCAATCTCAGTGCATTGTGCTGGCAGCTGAGTGTTTTTAGCTTGGGGCTTTGCTTTTGGGGTGCTGGAAAGCAGTGGGAGCATCTGGGCAATACCAGAGGGGCTCCACTCTCAGGTTCTGTTCTGGAACCAGCTTCAGTTTGCTCAAAGGCAGTAGGGACTTCCACTGGATGAAATGGGAGAAGTGTCCTGAGCAGCATCAGGAAACCTCAGTGTTGTTTAACCTCTCCAGGGAGCTTTCTCTTGCCTCTTGTGTTGAGGTGACTGAAATGTGTTGGTTATTTTCAGGCTGGATCCTTATAGACCGTTGTGGGAAGCACTTTGGAACAATTTTAAACTATCTCAGAGATGACACGATTGCACTTCCAAAACACAGGCAGGAGATCAAAGCCTTGATGGCAGAAGCCAAATACTATCTCATCCAGGGCTTAGTGGACATGTGCCAAGCAGCCCTGCAGGTAAGAACAGAACTATCCTGTGAAGTATTTAATGGGTACTTTGCTTATAAAATTTACTTAAGACAACTTGAGAGATTATTTCATGGCCTTAGAGATGCCACCAAATCTGAGGTGTACAAGGCATTTTTAAAACACGATTTAGTAAAGAGGTGGTGAGGGATCTGGGGACGCAGCCTGTGCTGCCCCAGGGATCTGGGGACACGGCCTCTGCTGCCCCAGGGATCTGGGGACACGGCCTCTGCTGCCCCAGGGATCTGGGGACACAGCCTGTGCTGCCCCAGGGATCTGGGGACACGGCCCCTGCTGCCCCAGGGATCTGGGGACACAGCCTGTGCTGCCCCAGGGATCTGGGGACACAGCCTCTGCTGCCCCAGGGATCTGGGGACACGGCCTGTCCTGCCCACACTTGGGTTTTGCTCTTGTCCCTGAGGGCTGGCTCGTGTTGGTGACATCCTGTTCTGCCAAGTGTTCAGTTCACAGTGGCTGATGCTCTTCTGTGCAGTGGTTTGAGTTGATTAAAACTAGTGCAGACTCCTTCTGTCCTTTCCTTCAAGAAAGGATGGACTATTAAACCCACTTAAACCAAGTACGACTAGACCTTGTCCTTGCTATAGCTGAGGACATCCACCTGCATCCCAGTATTTCAATTACTGCTGCCTTCTGGGGATAAGAAATCTGTGCTGTGATTCTGGGTTGCAGATCAAGGTAAGCTGTGTGGTTACTGTAGCAACCCAGCTCTTTTCCTGTGCATCACAGCGTTTGGGAACATGGCTGGAGGGGCTGGAGGAGGCAGCAGCAGCAGTGTCAGCTTTAGCATTCCTTTCTTATTTCCTCTCTTTCTTCTTTCATTAAAACAGGACAAGAAAGACTTGTATGAACCTGTCTGCAGCATCCCTATTATCACCTCTCCGAAAGAAGAGGAGAGACTGATAGAGTCATCAATGAAAGTAACTGCTCTTTTCAGCTGTGGATTTATGCTGAATGTATTGAAACACAGAACTTACCTTCTCCTCTTTTCTCTCACTCCCAACAGCCTGTTGTTAAACTGCTGTATAATAGAAGCAACAATAAATACTCCTACACCAGGTATGTCCCTTCTTTTTTTCCCCTCACTTTAGTGGAAAAGTTGCTTTTTTGACTATGGGAGTGGAAGATGATGATCAATGATCTAACTTCTTTTGGTTTGTTTTGGGTTTTGACAACTGTATCTTGTTTGAAAAGTAATTAGGGCCCTACATTGCGTGTCTGTCAATAAAACTTATTTTTTAAAAGAATGTATTCGTGCTGGCAGAGTGTGGTGTGCAGGATGCAGAGCACATGGCCCTTCCAGCACACACCGACTCTGGACTTCTGCTGTCATCAAGCCAGAGAACTTCAGTGAAGTGGGGTTTGATCATCTCGAGCGTGGATAGTTGATGTAATGGTTTGGGACATTGTGCTGTCCTTATTAATTGTGTGAGTTGACCTCTAAAGGCTGCTGTGTTTGCTCACGGGGTCAGAGCAGTGTATTTGTATCTGAAATGGGCTATTACCCCTCTTTTCTTGGCAGCATGCGGCAGTGAGTCACTACTTATTTGTATTCTGCAGTTGGATCAGCGCTGAAAGCGGAGCAGGCAGAGATGGCTGCTTGAAAAGCTCTGTTCCTGCTTTTGTTGCTGTTCCAGTAACTCTGATGACAACTTGCTGAAGAACATCGAGCTGTTTGACAAGCTGTCCCTGCGGTTCAACGGCAGAGTGCTGTTCATCAAGGACGTCATCGGGGACGAGATCTGCTGCTGGTCCTTCTACGGGCAGGGCCGCAAGCTGGCCGAGGTGTGCTGCACCTCCATCGTCTACGCCACGGAGAAGAAGCAAACCAAGGTAATGGAGCCTCACCCCTGGAGCTTGAGACTGTTTAGGAACGGTCGTGGTTAGCTGCAGGAGTCTGCAGGGCTTCTCTAACTTCAGGAGTTTGTAACCATGATATTAAGAAAATCCTTTGCTGGAATTTTTCCTCTCCTGAGAAGCTGAAGAGCCTCAGGAGAGAAATGTAAACAATTACTATCTGCTGCTGTGGAATGCCACAGGTGCATCCATGATTGGTCCATGTGGATTGTTTTCCATTGATGACCAATCACAGCCACCTGTGCCAGGGCTGTGAGCAGTCACAGGATTTTTGTTATTCTATTCTATTCTGTTCTATTCTTGTTGTAACCTTCTGATCTCTCTGTTCTTTT
This sequence comes from Onychostruthus taczanowskii, assembly GCF_017590055.1. Lineage (NCBI taxonomy): Eukaryota > Metazoa > Chordata > Aves > Passeriformes > Passeridae > Onychostruthus > Onychostruthus taczanowskii. The sequence goes on along the minus strand of NW_024506882.1, from coordinate 544,472 downwards.
AGTATAGTCTTAATGTAGCATTTTAATATAATATCTAACATAATAAATCAGCCTTCTGAAATGGAGTCAAACCTCGTGTCTCCACACACGGAGAGGAATCAACAGGAGTTAACTTGGAATTTGCAGTGCTGCAGCTGAGGCTACCAGGGTCCTGTGTTAAGAATCAGAGATACTGTATTGCCTTCTAGAGCAATCTGAAAGATTAGGTGAGGGAGGTGACCCGGTGGGAGCAGCCCTGTCCCAGAAACTCTATAATGTGTGGGTTCGCAGCTCAGTACCCTTTCAGGAGTGGGCGTGCGTTCCAGCCGTCCTCCTGGACAGCTGAGGAGCAGGACCCGCGCTGTCTCTTGCAGGTTGAATTCCCCGAGGCGCGGATTTACGAGGAGACGCTGAACGTGCTGCTGTACGAGACGCCCCGGGTGCCCGATAACTCGCTGCTGGAGGCCACGAGCCGCAGCCGCAGCCAGGCCTCGCACAGCGAGGACGACGAGGGCTTCGAGCTGCGCGACCGCGTGCGCCGCATCCACGTCAAGAGATACAGCACCTACGACGACCGCCAGCTCGGCCACTAGCTGTGCCGTGCCCCCTGTGCTCGGGCAGCAGGGGGGGATCCCCTGGACATCCATCCCCGCGGGGCGCCTCGGCCCCCCGGGAGAGCCAGCGGGGATTTGCGTGCACAAAGCGGCGCTAAAGGCCGAGCCTCGGAGGGCTGAGCTGTGAGTCGTGCGCCTTGTGCTTTACCTGCAGGCTGGCCCCTCTTCCTGCTGGGGAGGGGCACGGGGGACGCTGGTTCTCAGTTTGTGGTTGCTCTTTCCTGCCTCACCATGTGCCAGTTTCTCCCTTGCCGGAGCAGCGCTGCCCTTCCTGAGTGACGTGGGGCGGTTTGAAAAGCTCTTTCCAGCCAGCTCCCCTGTCAGGACCTTGTACAGTGGAACTTGCAGTTATTAAATGAAGATACTGAAGAGAGAACTTGAATGTGGCTGCCCTTGGCAGACCCTGCAGGGGATAACCCCCAGGAGAAACGTTTGGCTGGCCAGTCAGCTGCACCTGTGCTCTCCCAGCCCTGTCCCCAGAGCAGCTGCACTGGCCTGTGTTCCAGGGTAGTGTCTTTAAAACCCATCGATTCCAAGGCAAGCTCTTCCAGTGTGTAAGAACCAAGTCATCAGCCTCTCCGTGTGAAAAATGGAAGTCTCTGAAAATGTAAATGTGTGGTAATGACTTATCCTGGGAGAGGGGGAAATGGTATGGTGAGGGAAAGAAACCTGAAATAAGCCAGCTTGAGCAGGTTGTGGCTCTGCTGCCCTGGTTGAAGCTTGTCACTGTGAATTGATATAAACAAGAGCAATCTGGGGAATTGTTTTTACATTCTTTTCCTCCCAGCTTGAGCAGGTTGTGGCTCTGCTGCCCTGGTTGAAGCTTGTCACTGTGAAATCCTGTTGACATAAACAAGAGCAGTCTGGGGAATTGGTTTTACATTCTTTTCCTCTTGTAGCCTAAACATGCTATTTAATGTTAAATTTCTCAAGCAGCGGGGGGGAAAATTGCAGTGGCTGGAGAAGTACAGGCTAAACAGTGTTTTGTAAGGCTAGAACCTGTGAATTCAAGTTCTGTGTCCTGAATCTCTTCTAGAGGGTAGAAGTTGAAGAAGAAAAACAGCAGTGAAAATACTGTTCTAGCATGGAACTGCGAGAGGCTTTGGGCACAGGAGAGAGGTGGCTTGTACTGGATTTTAAACTGAAATAATCACTTTTATTAGGAGTGCTTGGCTGGGTGCTGATTGTACAGGGCACTTCAGGAGGTGGGAGTCAAGTCTGCTCTGAAAATTTGTAAATATCTGGAATTTTTCTGGAAACAGTTTCAAGTTCAGTATGAAAAGCCACTGTTGTATTTTTAAACCTTTGTTTGTGTGTTTTAGCTGTAGGTAGCAGCTTTGCCACTGTCGTGGTTATTCCTGCTGGCTGCCCACTGGGAGCCAGGGATATTTTGGGTGTATTCCACAGCTGCCTTTGTGTTCCCATGTCATACTGGGTCACAGAGCTCCACATTCCACAATGGTCAGTCCTGGACTGCTTTGACCACTGCCAAATCCACCTGTAAGTTCTGAATAAAATTACTGCAAAAGAAAGTAATCCCAGCTTAATGCAGGGAGTTCCTAAGGAGAATTGAGGTGTAGATGGTTTTGGAGTAATAGAAGCAGGGGAGGGAGCAAAAGATTATTTGCACTCATTTAGGTTTTTGAAAACTAAAATGTTGTGGGTTAGTAAGAAAACACTAACAGACTTTTAGGGTTTTCTTGCCTCTACATGTGGCAGGATTCACTTCATTCTCCTCACATTCAGGAAGCAGCATTGCACAGGGATGCACCTGCCTTCTTGTGAAAGGCCTCTTGAAATCTAATAATCCTAACAACCTCTTTTATATTTCTTTCTGTAAGTTTTTGTTTTCCAGCTGGTTATTCTGTTGTGCCAGGGAAAATACAGCTGTTGAGATTTATTTTCAACAGAGATTTCTGTGGTATTTCTCTCTAATTCTGCTAGAGTGTGATGTGGATTTTTAAAATTTTTTCCCTCCACTGATGCTATTTAATTAGAAGGCACCAGCAGAGGCTGCAGGGGTTGGGTCTTTGTGCTGCATTTAATAGCTTCAAGTTATTATCTTGTGCTTTTTCTGTCTTGTAACAAAGACTGATGCCATTTAAAAAACACGTGGTGCTTCTGTTTCTTGGCAAATTATTTATATTATTTTTCTTCTTATTGCTATCATAGTGAATGTTAACAGAGTAAGTAAGTGATGCTGATAGCCTTGAAAAACTGTGTTTAAATGAAGTTATAAGCAGAAAAATGTCATATTTGCTTTTATTTTTTCTGGGGAGGACAGGTGTGGGAAGGAGTGTGTGAAAGGGAATGTCAGATCCGTGTGCTACTCCAGAGGCTTTTTGCACTCACAGGGTCCATTAACAAAATGGATCCAACTTGTGACTTGTTACACTGTTAGAAGCAGAGAAAAGCCTGTGTTTTGGTTTAGTTTTCCTTTCCCTATTTCCCACGGCCAACAAGTAGTATTAATTTCTGATTTGAATTTAGATTAATTAACCTGGGAAGCAAACAGTTTTGAGAACCATCTGGGCTGTGAGAATCTTCTACCACGTGCAGAGGATCTCCTTGGTGTTTGTGGAATGTGGAGTGTCAGTAGGAGCTGTCAGCAGTTGTGCACACGTTTGAGATACGTGCAGATACCCTTTTCATTTCACTGCAGGGTCTCCTGTTTGTCTGGAGCTGCTCCTGCATGCTGTGTCACTGAACCTGCCTTGCCCAAAGTCGTGCCCTGGTCCAGTCTCTGTCCCACCAGGTTCTGATCATTTCTAGGACTGGAGATGTAACACGTGCTTTGTATTCTCACCTTAATCAGTCTTTATGTAATTGAAGGCTATTCATTACTGTGACAGGAATGCTCTGGACATTCTAAAGATGAGCTTACAGCCAGTGTAGTGCAGCAGTGAGCAGATGACACAGTCTAAGGCAGCAGTGGTGGGTTTGCAGTCAGCTTTCCAAGGATCTCTGCTCAAATTAAGCTCAAATTAAGCCCAGATTAAGACAATACAGCTTTCTAATTATATGTGTTTGCCTGCAAGTTGAGACTTGTGCTGGCTTCCACCCAGACCGTCGGCAGTGGCTGCATGAACGGTGTGGCCGGGAATTTGGAGTAGCCTTTGGGAGGAAAAAGAGCCTTTTTGCCCACTTGCAGGGTGTGAATAGCTGTCATTCTTACAGCACTCGCTGCCCTCTTCACTCCTAAACTTAGTCAAGGCTTTGTGCATTCAGGCAGGGCCTGGCAGACTGGGTGAGCGGAGCCTTTGGGTGCCAGCCATGCCAAGGCCTGTTTCCCAAGGCCTGTTTCCCAAGGCCTCTTTCCCAAGGCCACGTTTCCCAAGGCCTGCTTCCCAAGGGGAGTGCCCGGGCCTGTGCCCGGAGGGAGGCTCGGTGTCCGGGGCTGCTGGGCAGGAGCCCCAGGCCGAGTTCCTGGGGCAGCAGGCTCAGGGCAGAGAGCTCTGCAGGGCTCAGCTCTGCTCTGCTCAGCGCCCAAAGTCACTGCTTCACCTGCACCCTGACGTTTTGGTTTTTGACCAGGAGACATTTATCCTGCTGCAGTGTTCCGCTCCAGTGACTTTTCTTTGGCACTTCTTGGTTAAAATAGAAAATTAGTGGTGGGCAGGGAGGGTGTTGGAGGGGCCGTGTGTCACTGAGAGCTGCGTTGGAATGGGCGTTGCTTACCGTGGCTTGCTTTGATTTTGTTCTTCTGAGGTTTTTCATTTCCAGGCAGCACTGGAGATACACCTGAACTGGATGGGTGTGCCCAGCAGCCCCTGCCTTGCACGGTGAGGCTGTGTCCTGTGACAATCCTTGGCCCAGAACAGCCACCTTCCCCAGCTGTGGGGCAGGTGTGCCTGCAGAGTCCTGTTCCAGCTCTTTCTGCAGCTGTGTCACTTCTCCTCATCCAGTGGAACGAGTGAGACCCTCCCCTGCCTCACAGGGTGGCTGACACTTAATTTGTTCATTGAGAGTAAAGGATTCTTTTGGATTTCTGTGATGTTTTATATCCAGAGGATAACAATTATGATTGCTGATCTTGTTTAAACTGACATTCTGGGATCAAGTTATTTTCTTAGAGATTCAGTCTTTGTTTTATTTTCATGTCTAACTTTTAAGGGTCAGTTTTACAGACAATGCACCTAGTTAATGCGCTAATTAATCAATTATCTGTTGATTAAAGTGTTTCACCAGTGCATTAAAAGAAAATAGAACACTAATTTTTAATAAAGTATTATACTTTGTCTTCTGTGATTTTTCTCCAGCCTCATAACTGTTTATTGGTAGTGTGGGTCTCTGGATCCCAGTGAGGATTTGGGGCTGGAGCTCCCGGACCGGGGCCGGCAGCAGAGCAGGGGCTCCGTGTCCTGCCTGCTCCGTGTCCCGGTGTTCCTCTGTCCCTTGTCCCCTCTGCCCCCCTTGTCCCGCTGTCCCCCCCCGGTCCCCCCTGTCCCTTGTCCCCTCTATCCCTTGTCCCCCTGTCCCTCTGTCCCCCCTGTCCCTCTGTCCCCCTGTCCCTCTGTCCCTCCTGTCCCCCTGTCCCGCGCGCCTCTGTCCGCGCACAGCGCCCCCCCGCGGCCGGGCGGCGCCCCCGCCCCGCCCGCTGACGTCACGCCGCGGTGAAGATGGCGGCGGGCCCGGGTCGGGAGCTGTGAGCGCCCCGGGCCCGCCAACATGAGCTGCTCGGCGGACGCCGTGAAGGACAAGCTGCTGTGGAACGTGAAGAAGGAGGTGAGGGCGGAGGATGGAGGCCCCGGGGATGTGCGGCGGGCAGAGCCCCGATGGTCCGGCCCCGGGGGGCCGCGGGTCTTGGCGGGCGCCGCGTGGGGAACGCCCTGGGCCCGGGCGGGCGGACGGGGCCGGGGCCGGTGCCGGTGCCTCGGCGCGGAGCGGGTTCGGCCGCCGCGGCCGTGCGCGCCCGTCCGGGCTGGCGCTGAGGACGCGGATCTGCCCCGGTGCTGCCCCGGTGCTGCCCGGTGCTGCCCCGGTGCTGCCCCGGTGCTGTCCCGGTGCTGTCCCGGTGCTGCCCCGGTGCTGCCCGGAGAACCTCGGGGCTCTTTTCCCCCGGCGCACCTGAGCGGGGATGCCGCTGGCGGGACTTGTGCTGCGCAGGAGGCGCGCATCGGCTCCCGCTCCCTTTCCCGGCGTTTGTTCCCGAAGCACTCGTTTTTTATACTTTTTCCTTAAGTGTGAGCTTTAGAGGAGAAGGGGGGGAATCGGAGGTAAGAAAGGTATTTCTGAGCTGTCCGTGGATGAGCCGCGCTGACTCCCAGGTGGCAGAGCCGTGGCACCCGTGCTCTGGGAAGGGTTAATTTGGGTGGTTGTTCTGCACACACCTGTGTGCATTCCGGGCTGCAGCCGTGTGTACACAAAGAGCGCAGCCCCGCACCTGAGCGCCGGTGTTCGGCCTCGCTCGGGGCCGGTGCCGCTCGGTCCCCGCACGGCGCTGCTCGGCTGCGGGGAGTGCTCCGTGCCTGCCAGGAAACGAGTCGGGGTTTAAAGGACAAGGGAAGGGGACCAGGGCTCTGAGAACGGACATGGACATGGGGTCAGGTTTTCCCAGCAAGCAGGCAGAAGTGGCTGTATGAAGTCACACATTATGAAAAATTTAGGTTGAAAATTCTATTGGAAGAAGTTATATACAATCATTAAGGGCAGCATTATCTGGTGGGCAGTAACCAGTGGCTCGTGTTCAATTCCTACCTCCATCAATTGATAACTGAAGACAAATAAAATCTCCATCTCTGTGTCTCCAACTGCGACCTGAGCCGCGCTTCGTGCCCGGTGCTCGGCAGTGCTCCGTGCCCGGTGCCCCGTACCCGGTGCTCGGCAGTGCCCTGTGCCCGGTGCCCCGTGCCCGGTGCTCGGCAGTGCCCCGTGCCCGGTACCCCGTGCCCGGTGCCCCGTGCCCGCTGCTCGGCAGTGCCCCGTGCCCGGCGGGCCAAGGGCAGCATTATCTGGTGGGCAGTAACTAGTGGCTCGTGTTCAATTCCTACCTCCATCAATTGATAACTGAAGACAAATAAAATCTCCATCTCAGTGCCTCCATCTGCGACCTGAGCCGCGCTCCGTGCCCGGTGCTCGGCAGTGCTCCGTGCCCGGTGGGCCGTGCTCCATGCCCGGTGCCCCGTGCCCGCTGCTCGGCAGCACGGACGGCGTGTCCGCTGCGATGGCACCGCGCCGGAGCAGCCCTGCCGCAGAGCCCGGCTGTGGCGGGGCGGGAGGAGCCGGCGGTGTCCCTGGGCACCTCTGAGCCTGGTCCAGCTGGGAATCCCTGCGGCCGCCTCTCCCCGTGCCCCCAGCTCTGCGCTTTTGTGCTTCTGTGGCACTGGCTGCGGTGGGCTGCGTGTAGCTGCCGGTTGTTCACAGCAGTGAAGTGGAGGTGTAGTGCGTATCCATCACAGCGGTAACAAGCTTTTTTAACAGGCCCCTGCCCTCCTGCTCCTTCCCCTCTGCTGGGGAAGCAGCAGGGGCTGTCAAAGTTTAGATGTGAAGTTGCTGCTGTGGCCAAGGCTCCTGAGCCCGACTGCCTGGTGCTCATTGATGCTGGAATCAGAACACGTCAGGTGTGGTGGGGAGCGTGGAAGGGGCAGAGCAGGGACAGGCACATCGAGGATGGTCTGTATGTGGAGCAGCAGGGCTGTGTCCCGGCATGACCCAGCCAGCAGCTGGCTTGGGCAGGTGGCACCTGCTGAATGCTGCCATGAACATGCCACTTAGATTAAAAATTTCTGCTCGAACTAGAACCTTTGAGCTGAGGCAGTGCAAGGTTTTATTTAGAAGTGGGTGCGCTCGCTCTCCTGAGTAATGCTTAAATACATAAATAAATCTGATAAATGTTTTCCAAGTGTGAACATTGCAATCTTGAGCTAATGCAGGAGATGGAAAGTGAAATGGGCTTTCATGATCCAAGCCAGCTCAAGCTGAGGAGAAGTAGTGGTGTGTAATTAAAAAATCTGAGGCTGATTTGTTTTTAAAGTCTCTAAAATGTTTTTAATTGGACTCTGGTTTTTAAATGGCTTGAATAATGCTTGAAAGTGTTATTTGTACTTTCTGTGTCATCTGCATTTTTGTTTTGTCTGTAATTTGTTTTTTCCTTCTCCCAAGTCCTCACCAATGCCCTTTTAGAACACTTGTAGTGGCTTGGCTTTTTCAGGTTGGCCAGAGCTTTCCAGTCTAAAATAGCCACGAGAGTCTTTTAGAAGCAGGCTGAGGTAGCACCCCTCACCTGTGCCTTCACAGACCTGTGGAAGGGCCCTGTCTGTGCTCACAGTAAGAAAATGGCTCAGGTCGCAGCTGGAGACACTGAGATGGAGATTTTATTTGTCTTCAGTTATCAATTGACGGAGGCAGGAATTGAACACGAGCCACTGGTAACTGCCCACCAGATAATGCTGCCCTTAATGACTGGATATAACTTCTTCCAATAGAATTTTCAACCTCAATTTTTTCATCATGTGTGACTTCATACAGCCACTTCTGCCTGCTTGCTGGGAAAACCTGACCCCATGTCCATGTCAGTTCTCAGAGCCCTGGTCCCCCTCCCTTGTCCTTTAAACCCAGACTCTTATTTCCTGTTGAATGATTTCCCCATAACCTCAGTGGCCAAAGGAGTTCATAGGCAGTGGATTCTTTCTGTGGGCTGTTCCACCAAGCCTGGTAAAATTCAGTTGTCTTTGCAAAGTATAGAACAGTTATCTCCAAAGCCACTTGGTGTAAAACGTTTAGTTTATTTTGTTTCAGTCTCTCAGCTAAAACTTCAGCATTTTTCCTTTGGGAAATTTAATGCTGTTTGCTTTTCCTCAGATGGACTTTCAGTTCCCATTGGTAGGGAATGTATTTTGTTGTCTCTCACAGAAAGGAAGACATGTAATGTGTTTCAAAAATGTAACTGCTGGGATTCATGCTGAGGCCGCTTGGAAGTTCACGTTTCAAGCATTTATCTCTCTCTGCAGGAAAATCTGTTGTGACAAGCAGACTCATAAAACAGGCTTTTTTCTCTGGTCATTTCCTTTTGCCTCCTGAAATGGAGGGTTTTGCCATTTCTGGATTTAAACAGTACTTTCTAGCTGTGAAACAAACAGGATAACAATAACCTTAGCAGTTCTACCCTGAACGATTTCAGAGCACTTCAAAAACTCAATTGCTCGACTTGCAGCTGAAATGTAAGGACCTCTGAGCAGAAGTGCAATAGTTATTGAACAGCTTTTATTACACTGCCAGTTTTCATCAGCAGTAAGGAGTCAGTGCAGTAGGAGCTGTCAATGAAGGAGGTGAGCAGTAGCTGCACAAGCTGAAGAAGATATGGATGGTGGACATTAGGTTTTCTCCTTTGAGGAAAAAATGCTGTAGGCTTTAACTGTGTTCCTGGTTATTGTGGTATGTTATGAGCATTCTTCTTTAACATTTTTTAAGTGTACTTATAATAAAATTTTTAAAAATTAAACATAAAGGCATTTCTCTTGTGTATTTCTTGAGTGACAATAAATAATCCATGTATTATGATGTGTCTTTGGTGTTTGACTGCATCTGAAAGTTTTAGCCCTTGTAGGATGTGGGAGAAAGTCAGAGCAGCGATCCATTGGAAGATGCTGCAAATGCTGAGTAACTTCTCTTTGAGGAGTTTTCTTTGATTACCTGTATAATGCTGCCACCAGCATCTTCTGTGCTCCTCAGAAGATCTTTATCTGGGTAGGCAGAGCTTTGCTGTCCTGCTCTCAGGGCTTGGCAGACGTGTGTCCCCGGAGCCTGGCACTGTTCCAGGGCGAGCAGGTGTCCCCAGGCTGCAGCTGGCTCAGGGACAGTGACACGTGTGCCTCTCTGTGCCACCAGGCAGGTCCAGACAAGAGCCTGCTTGGCATGAGTGGCTCCTGTGTTGGGAGGCACAGAGAACAGGAGGATGTTTGCAAGGCTGGGATGAGCCGGGGTCACAGCTGGCCCCAGCGCTCCCTCCCACCTGCACGGGCTCCCTCCATGCCTTGCACATCCCTTCCCTGTGGGGGCAGATGGGGCTGTGGGGGCAGGTAGTGATGTTTCTGTTAATGAGATTAATTTGCAGTTTGGTCAGGTCTGCTGGTAGCTGCCAGTGGGTGTGTGTGGAGGCTTGTGCTCAGAAAGCTCCATTGTCGAGTGCCTCCCGAGAGCACAGACAAAGCAGCAGAATTCCCTATGAAGAGCTGTGCAATATTCCAAGGGAATTAAGGAAACAAGCAGAGAAAAGCTTGTGTTCCATTTGGTCAGAAACACTGGCTTTAGCTCCTTGCCTGGAGCATCCATGAATGACGTGGCAGTGAGGGATGACGTGGGATTGAAGAACATTGCATTCCAGCTTTTGAATCTTCTCATATCCTGTCTATGCCTTAAAAATGTTTTCTAATAACATTCAGTCACTCTCCAGAAAATGCACGGAGCTTGCTTGGCATCTGGTGGCAGTGGGGAAGGCACAGAGAGCCTGCTCTGTGTCCTTAGCTCTGGAGTCTGGGGTTTAAATCTCCTGGGAGACACTGCATGGTGTTGCTCTAGAAAAGTAGGGTTGATTATTGAATCTGAAACACTTTTCTTTCTCAGTTTTTATACACTTAAATTTTTAGTTGATGGGGATCTAAATAACATCCTGAGCTGATTGGGGTGTGCCTGGAAATGTGTGGTAGCAAGGAGTTGGCTGCTGAGCACTTGAGCTTTTGCTCATCAAAACTACTCTCCTTCCTCCCTGTTGTTAGGATTTGCATTCCAGTTTATGTTCTCTGGGATGCTGGGACTGGTTTCATGGTCTGCAGTCCTGAAGGCGTGTCTGTGACCTTGAGCTGCATGTGCACAGGCTGGTGTGATCCCTGCCAGCGTGGTGGCTGCTGCACCAGGGCAGACTCTGTCTTCAGGCCAGCAGCACTCAGTTGCTTTTTGCCAGCAGTACATCAGCCCTTTCCTTGGCTGGGTGAAACTGTGCCCAAGGGATTGCTGAGTACCCAGGATAGTCCAGGTGTGAGTGCCCATTCACGAGACCTCCTCACACCCCTGCTTCTTCCTTGATTCCCTCTTACTTCTCCACCTCCAGCTGCCTCACTCTGACGTCCTAAGTTCTAACAGCCATGTCAGAAAAGCCACAGGAAATAAAGAAATTACCTGGCTCAAAGTTTGTATTGTCAGTCCTCAGGTGTGAGCAGTGAGCTGGGTTTTATAAACTGCAAAAGACTTGTTTTGAAATCCGCAGCTATAAAACACTTTCTACTTTCAAAGCCTCTTACATGTTTCCTTTTTCCCCTCCAATGTTTCCTTTGCAATTCAGAGGGCTTCTGTTTGATAAGGAGCACAAGTTCTGGAGGATCCACTTGATCCAGAATTTGGAGCGAGGCAAATGCCATGTGTTGAAAGGCTCGTGCAGCAAGTGCCAGAGCTGCAGCCTGCTGCCAGCCGGGCTGGGGGCGTACGAGTGGGCACAGAGGCCCCAAGAAGATTTCTGGGGGAGAGGATGTTTAATTACAGCATCCAGAACTGGTCTCACAGATGGTCTTGCTGGAGGAGGAAGCCCTTCAAAGCGGAGAAGGCACCTCCAGAGGCAGCTGCAGAGCCCAGCTGTCGATGGAGCTCTGCACCTGCAGCTCCTCCTGCTCCAGCACTGAGGGGAAAAGCTCAAACCTTGGGACGTGGCAGTGCCATGGAGTGGTACCCTGTTAGCTCTAAATGCTGGAAGAAGAGAGTGTCTGGTTGAGTCTTCTGCCATGGTAGCACGCACTTTCGTATATTGAAGGTGAATTGGCACGTGTTTAGTCAGAGTGTCATAACCCTGTAATTGTAGCTCACAAATGAGAGAAATCAAAAATGATGGTTAATTTGTGTATGGAAGACAGCGAGCTCTCCACGGCCAGGAGGAAATGAGTGTCTGATAAATGAGTTGGTGATGAGTTGGAAAACAATGAGGTTTCCTGTGGTGTCAGGCTGAGGAAGCCATTGGGGAGAAATCACTGGCAGATGAATGGAGGGTGACTACAGCCTCTTGCCAAGAGCCTCATTGTAAGAATTGTCTGTTCCTTCTTCAATTTTTGAAAGTCAGTAATTTGCATGATTTCCCTCTGGAGCTTCACACATCTTGAGCCCCGAAACTGGAAAGGAACTTTGTTTTAAATCATTAAGAAGTGTGATAAGTGTGATTTTATTTGCTACAATTGCTAAATCGTGTCTTGAAGTGAAAACTGCAGGCACTGCCTTCTCTGTAGGTACTGTAATAATTTTGTATACTGTCTGGTGCAACAGAGCTTTGAAGGCATAATTTGTAATTGCTGTGGCATGTTCCCTGTTCCCCAGGTAGGGGGAAGGTGGCCCTAAACCTCTCTGGGAATGTGTGCCCATGTCACTCAGGGATGCTTTGTGCTTGAAAAAGAGCAGAGTGGCACAAGTGGAAATGGGACATAGCAACACAATCTGGTTTCATGAGCAGAAGAGACTGGGAAGGCCAAGGATGAATCATATTAAAAGTCTTTCACAGCTCTTCAAACTTATGCTGGAGAAACTCTCTGGAGGGTGCTGTGGGCACACTGAAATCTGCCTTTTATGGGGGCACACCCCAAACAGACCTGTCCTTGTTCTGCCAGAGGCTTCCTCATGCTATTACAAGCCCCTTAGGTTTGTTTGTGCCTTCCCTCCTTACATCCATTCTTCCCTGTGAAATGTGATGCGAGGCAGTTGTTAGTCTGTTGGTGAGGGGAAGGGGCAAGCACTGGTTGAAACTGAGACTCCCAAGTGCTGTGCTGGTTTTGTTGGGACCATACAATCATTTCTCTCTTTTCATTTTAGGTAAAGCAGATCATGGAAGAAGCTGTCACCCGGAAATTTGTGCATGAAGACAGCAGTCACATCATCGCCTTGTGCGGTAAATGTCACGGGAAGAGCTAATGCTACCTAACCTTACTTTTCCTCTAGAGATTTATTTTCTCTGCTGTCAGAGGTAAATGCAGGGATTTAGATACTAGAAATCATGCTGTTCAGGCCCATTTCACCTCTGTATTTGCTACATTTGTGTTTACATTACAAATTGTACAGTAACTCTTACTAAGATGTCATTGTCCAAGTGCCCGGCCAGGATGACAGGTGGCCTTGCTGAGGCTGGCTGTGTGTTCCAGGGAGCTCCAGAGTGGTCTGCCTGCTCTCTGTTCCTGGAGTCCTGTCCTGGAGTCCTGTCCTGGAAGCTGTGCTGCACTCTTGGTGTAACAATGGTGGGCTGTAACAGGTGATGGGGTGACAGCTGTTTCTGCTTGGCCAAAATTAGGAATACTTTAAAGTCTTCATACTTCTCTCATCCTCCTGCTGTGATTCCAGCTGGTGTTGTGTTCTGAACTCTTCATGGTCTGAAGAACTAATGGCTCTGCACTGAGCTGCCTCGTTATTGCCCAGCAATCCTACCTGTCCTAAAGCAGGACTCCAGCCTGCTGCTGCTTTGAATGGAGGCCTTGATTAACTCTAAACCAGAAGAAGGTGAAGCTGAATGTTCTGTTTTTACTTTGGCTGACTGAATGGAGAAATCCCTTCCAGCAGATTTGGCTAACAGCTCCTGGCTGGTGCTCTCCTGTGTGTACAGTTCTCTTCCCTCCCCCACTCCAGTTTCGTGTGACTCTTCAAGAGGTTTTTCCCTTCTATTTAAAATTAGATTGGTTCAGTACATGAGTCATTTTTGGTGAATCTTCATTATAAATATAGAATTCTTGTGAATCATTTTACTCTCCTGCTGGGCTGAGTTTAGCAAGAGCCTCTTAAATACATGATGGCTGATTTCAGGGTCTCTGTGCATCAGTAGCTGAACAGTTCTTAGCTGCCCTAGGTCCTGGATGCAAGTGACAATTAAATGTCATGTGGCCCTTGTCCTGGGAAATGCTCCTGCCCTGTGCCACCCTTGCTGGCCTGGAGGAATGGTGCAGGTCAGCTCATCCAGCAGGAGGGATCTGTGACCACGAGGACTCTGCTCCAGCCTGTGCCCTCTGCCTGGGTGCTCTGGGAGAAGGAGAGTGCTGATGTTTCCATCCTTGTGGAGAAGCAGTGAGTGCAGGAGGCTCTGTATTTGTTCCCAACCCAGTGTATAAGCAACCTAAGTTACCTGCCAGGGCTCTGTCATCCCTTCTGCTTTCCAGGAGATCTGGCTCTGGTTCAGAGCCACAGAGGCTCCACGTGGCCTGTGGCTGGTGTGTGCCATTGCGGGACAAAGTTCTGACTCCCTCTGGGCCAGGTTTGCTGCAGCAGTTCCACGGGGGCAGTGTGCCCAGCCAGGGCACAGCGCAGCGCTGCCAGCCTCTGGAGCAGCTTCTGCTGGAAGCTGGCTGTGGCCGTGGGCAGCTCCGGGAGACGTTTCCTTGGGAACGGCAGCTGCCACTGACGTGGGGCTGGCGGAGCTCTGCGCAGGGCCAGGGCAGCTCCTGCTGCCCGCGGCTGCTGTGCCAGCCTGCCTCCTGCCCTCCTGCCCACAGCTCCTGCTGCCCTCCTGCCAGCCTGCCCTCAGCTCCTGCTGCCCTCCTGCCAGCCTGCCCTCAGCTCCTGCTGCCTGCGGCTGCTGTGCCAGCCTGCCCTCAGCTCCTGCTGCCCTCCTGCCAGCCTGCCCTCAGCTCCTGCTGCCCTCAGCTCCTGCTGCCCTCCTGCCCTCAGCTCCTGCTGCCCTCCTGCCCTCAGCTCCTGCTGCCAGCCTGTCCTGCTGCCCTCCTGCCCTCAGCTCCTGCTGCCCTCCTGCCCTCAGCTCCTGCTGCCCTCCTGCCCTCAGCTCCTGCTGCCCTCCTGCCCTCAGCTCCTGCTGCCCTCCTGCCCTCAGCTCCTGCTGCCCTCCTGCCCTCAGCTCCTGCTGCCCACAGCTCCTCCTGCCCTGCAGCTGCACTGCCCTTGCCCACTTCTGCAGCTCTGAGGGAAAGGGGAAGGCCAAGCGAGCGTTTCAGTTTCTGCACTTCCCTCAAGTGCATTTACAGGGTTTGCAGTGCAGAGCATTACGCCTCCAGTGTTTGTCCAAAAGCTGCCTGCAGTTTGCTGAGCCTTTTCTGTGTGGCTGCCCACCTTTAGTCTGACAGAAACGTGCTCCTTGAAGCAATTAAAAAACTCGTTTAAGTCGGCTTCATACTGCAAACAGGGTTTATTCCTGAATGCCTCAGTCATGGTTACCCAGATGATCTCTACATTTCCAATATCTACTTTGAAATCAGTCTTAGTAGTTTGTTCTCTTAGAATCATATTTTGAGTATATGAAATTAAATAATCCTGAATTCCCCATGCTGTAAACTAATCACCATAGAATTCAGGTGGGCTATGGACAGTTGGTGTGTGTCACAATCAAAATATATGTTGTTTAGGTGTAAATCCAGCATGCCAGCTTGGCAGAGGGAATATACTTACTGTGTTTTGGGGAAAGGTTAGTAGTAAACATGAGTAAAAATAGTAACTGTTAAACATGCAGAATTTGGCTTTTCAATGAGATTTCAGTTCAAATTAAGGAAGGGATGAATGGCACGAAAAGCATTTTTTGGCCTGAATAATAAACCTGCTACCAGTAATTAAACCCATTAATTAAAACGTGCAGAATCCCTTGGTGGCTGAACTGAAAAGGCCAGTTCTGATTTGAGCTGCAGAATGGTATTTAATGTTGTGCTTGGGGCTTCTTGTAAACCTTGTCTGAGGGTGGCATTGCACGTGTCCCTTGGGATGTGGGAGAGAGGAGGGAGCTGGGGATTCCTCTGCTGCTCCTGGGGGATGCACGGGGGCTGTGCAGCTGTGGGTGGGTTTGTGGCAGGGCATCACCAGCTCCTTTCCTGTTCCTGAATGTGAACTCAAATCCTGTAGGGCATTGAGGCTCTTCTGTCAAAGAAAACAAAAAAGTTCCCATCTTCTTTTTGTTTTCATGATGCTTTGTGGCTTTTTTTGTATACTTTGACATGTGCTGTTTCTTCCTGTCTTCAGTTACTAATATTTAATTGACCACCAATATTGGTTACAGTCCTTCACTTCAAAGACAATTGGAAGTATTTGTTTTTCCTTTCCTTCAGTGTCACTAAATAATCTTTGCCTTCCAAATCAGTTCTAAAACTGTGTCTAGACCAGACTTACAGACCAGAAATCCTTTTCCCCTTTTGAACCCAAGGAGAAAACGTGCTGTTTCTGGGTGTTACATTACTGCTCTGTCCTGGTACAAATCTGAGGATCTTTGCTGCAGGGGCTGCAATTCCAGGTGCAGAGGAGAGGAGCAGAGAGCCTCTCCTGGAGGAGCTGGGGAAGCTTGGCTGGCTCAGCCCTAAGGGATGAGCCAGCCCTGTTGATTTAGCTGCATTAACCTCAACTTTTTCATTTTCCATTCCCATTATGCCTGTCGCTTTTCCTCTCTTATTAACTGATGAAAATGACTGGGGGTTCTTCTGGGTAATGCTGTGTTTAAATAACGCAGATCTTAAAAAAAGAAGCACAAAACCACATCACGATCTGTCCAGTCATGCCCTGGGAAGGGTGACAGGGCTTGACTGCAGAGCTGGATCTGGATATTAACTGAGGTTTGTATGGTGTCTGTGACTGTGTTTAGTCATATGTGCAGCCCTTCAGACAAAAGAAGGATGTGGTGCTTGCCCAGGGGAGCCTGGGAGATAATGAATTCCCATCAGTGAGCAGTCCTTGGTGCTTTCTCTGTGTGAATAATGATCAGAGAGGTGGCCTGGGGCCTTGCAGCGGACATCTGCCACCCAGAGAGAAGGGACACTTGGCTGAGCACAGCCTGCCAGGCTGGTCCTTGCAGGCTGGGCAGCCTGGGAGCCCTGTGCTGGTGCTGGACGTGGTGGTTGAGGAGGTCCGTGCTCAGACAGACCCATGGCCCTGCAGTGCTCTGAGTGCCCCGGGCCAGCTCTGCAGGTCCAGCCTTCTCCTGTGGGGGTGAGCTCCAGGTCTGTGCAGGTGGGAGGGGAGTGCTGCCATTCTACTTCTTCTCAGTGCAGTTTCTCCTGGGTGCTCCTGTAAGCTGTACAGCAGCTCTTTCAGCTTCCCTGCGTTTCCTTCCCTCTCAGAGACTCAAGTGCAGTCTTGACTTGTGCCAGGCTGGGGCAGGTCAGAGCCTGACTCCATGGCTGCTTTGTCAAGCACTCCTGAGCTGGCATTTTGTCTTAGGCTGGTGCTTCTGCTCTCCTGCAGTGTCTGTCTACATCAGGACTGCATGAGCATTTATTGTTCTCAGAAAGAGAGCAAGGAGAGCTATCACCCACAAGTGCTTCTGAGATGTAATTCCACACTCAGATCTGATGTGTGGGCCCTGTCTCCATCTTTGCAGCTTCCTTTCACGGAGCCCTGGGGCATCTAGACTTGGATAATCATCAGTGTAAGATGCTTCCTTCTTCAAAAATAAGTAGAGGGAATTGTTATTTGAAATAGTTCTGTGTCACCGAGTATCTGTTCACAGCAAAAGGACTGGTGTGCTCTGAGAATCAGAGTGGCTCTTGGGTCCTCTTCAGAGGCCAGAGCCCATCCAGTGTGTGACAGGATTATCCTTAATGAATGTGCAAAACACTGACTAAGAGTGGACTTTGTGTGGAGCAGCTGAACAGTTACTTCCCAGCAGGTGAGCACTGTTCACTCTGGAGGGGGAGGCAGTAGGAAAGCTCTTGTGTGGCTGGATTTGCTGGATTTGAGAGCTGGTAAGGTGTGAAATGCTAGTGAGCACAAGCAAAGAGCTTCAGCTGAGGTCATGGATGAGTCTCCATCCGCCCTGGCAGTGGAAAACTGGGAATGCTTGGAACATGGGTATGGCTGGGGACTCCTGGAGAGCAGACCTGCAGGGGATGGCTGCTGTCTGAGCTGCAGGGGTGCAGCAGTGCTGGGTTACATCCCACTGCTAATGACCCAGGGCTGTCCACAGCATGGGCTGACTCCTGAGGCTGTGTCCTTCACCGGTCTCAGGGTGACTTGTTACCCCATTTTGCACAAAGTTAATTGTGTTTGAAAGAAAACACAGTTTTGTTCCCATCATTTTCAGCTGGAGTGACAGGATTCCAATTCTTCTGAAAAACAGCCCCCTTAGGAAGAAATGTCTTTTGCTTTGGGATTTTTAACTGATTGCCTTGAGGCTTCTAAATAGCACCATATTCAGATTTGACAGAAAACAAATAATTCCGTTTTCTCTTTTTTCCTTAGCTCACAGAAATGTAACTTCTGTAGAAACAGATGTAAATAACCATTGCCCAACCTGACAGTTTATCATCTTAACTCTTTTTGGCTTTCTACCCTTGGCATTGATATTTTTAAAAAAATTAAGATTATCTGCTATGGAAATGCAGATCTCTCACAAACAAAACACAACTCCCCCTGTATTACTGCTCCTATTTGGGAAACAAACATTTTCAATGATGAATAATGCTTAAAAAATAGTTTACAGAGATTCCACCTCACTTGATAAACACATTAGGCCAGAGAGTGTACCAGAGATGGTCATAATTGGGGGGAGGCAAATATTTTTTCATGCACATTTAGAAGATTTTTGATTGTGCTCCAAGGATGATGCTTAAATTAATGAGTGGTGTGCTGTGGTGGGGAGGAAAAAAACAGAGTGAATATTAGCTCTGATGTGAAATGAAACAATTTTTGAACTGCATGTGTTTTTAGCTGGAGAAGTGAAATAAAATCTCTTGTGGTTTTTAGAGAACTCTGCTAAACATTTTGCTTTGATCCTGGGTCATCAAATTGGATCATTTTCAATATCTAGAGAAACTTCAGTAATTTTGATTTACCCTTAACAGCGTTTAATGAAAACACTTCTGTTTTCTGAAGGTACCTGAGATCCTTGAAGCTTAATGATCACAGTTTTAAAGAGGAGCAGTGACCAAATTTCAGCCCTGATGTTTCCCAGCCACTTTAGAACAGGGAATTGTCCATTTAGATACTTTTAAAAAATTATTTTCTAGGGAGCTATTGGACGTAGGAAGTTCTGTGGCACAGCCCAAGAGGAGCAGGCTGAGTGCAGGTGCACAAGGCAGAGGAGCAGGTTTGGATGTGTCCTCTGCAGCCCTTTGCCCTCGGGTACCAGAATCTCCCCTGCCTGCCTGCATGTCCCAGTGACACAGCAGGCTGGAACTGGGCAGGAAAACTGGCTTCAAACTGGGCAGATCTGGGATAAAGCAACAGCAGCTGGAGATCATGAGCATCTGATGGCTTCTTCATCATCCTCCTCTCTTCACTTGTTTTTAATTTCTTCAGCCTCATGAATTCAATTCCCTGTGCACAGTTTCCATGAAAACAAGGTATTTAGCTGCAGTATTTCTTCCTGTCTAAGGGAAATCTCATCTGCTAAGTACACCCCATAAATAATCCTTCCACAGGCCTTCTTTTCTGTGCTCACCACCCTTCCATCCCTAGAACTTTCATTTCACAGTCCATTAAGTCATGTCAGAATTTTCATAGAGCCAAAAAAGGACAAAACCGAACCTGTTCACCTGACCCTGGAAGAAGTAGCTGTGGTGAAGTCATAAAAAAGTGACATTTCCTGAAGCTCGGTGGGCACCGTGATTATTTGAACTGTAAATCAATAATATATCTGCACTTAATTAAATTCAGCAGTGAATACTGCAGAGAATGTTCCTCAAAACCGTCTGGAGTTAATGAATTTTTAGATGGCTGCTGTCAGCTGAACCATACAAGAAAATTACCTGAGCTGTGCTGATTTATTCCCAGTGCAGGGCTGCTCTTCCACTCTGTGTGATGAGTTGCTGCTTTTTTTTGTGCTTGGTTTTTGTGTGTGTTTGTTGTAGGTACAGTGACAGTAGGCAGGCTCAGGATCATGCTGGGCTGTGCAGTTGTTGCTTCCCTGTGTGCACACATACCTGTAGCCAGAAGCACATGTACATGTGTACAGACTACCTGTGTGTGCACAAAACCACCCAGCGAGGCCTTTCTGATGTTAGCAGTTTCTCCAGAAACAGCTGAATCATCTATTTTTAGGTCTTCTTAGAGTGTCAGATTCCAAAAAGGGGAAAATGGTTCATTTTCCCAGAAATGGGTAGATAACCCCCTTTCCCTGTCCCAAAGGTTCTTGCACCATAACCCCGAAATAGTTCTGCTGTCTCTTTAGGCAGCAGTCTGAGCTGTGCAGTTTGTAACTCCCGGGGATCCCCTGGCTTTGGTTTCCCAAAAAGCACCACGGCCAAGGCCTCTCGTGTCTTTGGAAAGGTTCTGCAGCCCGGGGTGCCTCCTGTGCCAGTTTGTTCAGGATGTGTTAGGTTTCCTCTCTGACTAAGCTTGGCCGTGGGCGATGCTGGCAAGGTGCAGTGAGATCAGTGCCTGCCCCGGACACGGAGCCAAAGGGAAGCCCTGGGGGCTCTGCCAGGGAGCTGTCCCTCCCTGCTGGGCTGTGCCACTCCTGCCACGGGTGGGAGGGACGCCTTGCTGCTGTCCTGTGCCACCAGGGTGCCATCCACACGGTCCCCTGGGTTGGGGTGGGATGGCGTCTGTGTCGCAAGATGTGCTGCCCTGCCTGCATGTTTTGCGGTCTAACTGGATAAAAGCCACGGTGTATCTGCAAGCACACTCAGGTCAAGTCAGATGTGAATGTATTCCAGCTGTTCTGGAATAATTCTTGCTGAAAGGAGCCTGGAGAGAAGAGTGCTGACAGCCAGTGCTGTTAGTCTCAGTCTGGGGCTGCAGTGTAGGAGAATGAAGTGACCTGAGGCTCACACAGGCTGGGCTGTAGCCTGCCCCCCGTCCAAGTGTTCCTTACACATAGAACTGGACATGTGTTAATCTCTTGTCCTGTGGAAAATACATTTTGAGGCAATCCAGCAGCAAATTCCAGTGTCTCACCCTTTGCAGATGACCCCTACGTGTGCATTATAGGCAGCTGGGGATGGATATTACCCAAGCTTTTGTGATGAGAAATGTCACAATGGAATAATTAAATATTGGGGCTCTAGGGACAGTCACTGGGGAAATTGCCCTCAGTGGCAGCTGCAGCATTTATTAATAATTAAAGCTGTGCCTGCTGTGCTTTTCACTAAATTTGTTTCATTAATATTTTATTGTTTTAAAGAAATAAAAAAAAAGCGGTGAAGGTGGGAAGAGAGTCTGTTTCCTAAGCAACAGCAATGCACTTCTTTGCAGTTATTTTTAAAGGCAGGTTGCTTCATCTAAGATTTGGAATCAAATTGCTGCATTGCTCCAGGCATCTGGAAAGCTGCTTTTCTTTTTCCTTTATTTCTAATTGAAAGACAGAGCAGAACAGTTGCTGGGTGAAGAGCAGTTGTGATGGCTGCTAGACAGGAGCTGGAGCGTGCTGTGCAGAACGTGTCCGTGCTGTCACCACTCGCTGTGATTCCTTCCCCTGGCAGAGCAACCAGCCTGGCTTCAGAGATGGCACCAGTGCCAGGCTGCTCTCCTGCCAGACCAGGGCTGTGCCTCTGCCCTCTGTCCTGTCAGACCACGGCTGTGCCCCCTGCTCCTGTCACACCAGGGCTGTGCCCCCTGCTCCTGTCACACCAGGGCTGTGCCCCCTGCTCCTGTCAGACCAGGGCTGTGCCTGTGCCCCCTGCTCCTGTCAGAGCAGGGCTGTGCCCCCTGCTCCTGTCACACCACGGCTGTTCCCCCTGTCCTGTCAGACCAGGGCTGTGCTGCCCTTCCAGCGCAGGGCAGGTTTCTGATGGCTCAGAGGGGTCTCTCAGGGATGTGCCTGCATGTCCTGCTCCTCCTCCCAGGGAGCAGTGCCCTGCACAGGCTGCTGTGCCCGAGGGGGTGGATGGCTCCCGAGGCAGGCTCTGGCTGCAAGTGCCTCCAGCATGGGAAGCAGCATCAGACCTGCTGCTCAGTCTCTGTGTCTGATGCCATCGCTCCTGCCCTGAGCAAACAGAACAGGAGCGTGCCAAGCTGAGCCCAGGGCACTGCCCCATTGTGCTGTACCCTGGGGTGGGGCTCCTCAGGGTTCAGCACGAGGTGTTCTGTGTGGCCCCAGCCTGGCCTGGCTCTTGGGTTAGTTTTCAGGGCCTGAACAGTGAGGACGGGTCTATTTCAGATGGGGGCTTTCAGGTGTTATGGGATTTGGAGTCTTCAGGAAATGCTCAGCACCTGACAGTGTTGGGCATAAAGTGCAACAAAATGCTGCCTTCTCTCAGAAAGAGCCTCTGTCAGAGCAGATGGAGTGCCATTTGTAACCACATTTAAGGTGGGGAGCTGCAGTGTCCCATGGGCTGCAGTGCTGCACTCAGGGCCCTGTGAACACTGCCCTGCCCTGGGCACACTCCTGGCACACAGACTGGGTCCTTCCCCTCGCCTGTGAATGAACTGCTCTGTTCTGCATCCTTTGTATGACTCTGAGTCATCTGCAGTCTCACTTCAGAAGTTGATAGACCAGGAAGGCTTACTTTTTTGTTTAGATTTTTTGTGGTTGTTTTAATTGGTATTTCTCATTTCCTTGCCCTGCAGCAGGTTACAGGAGAGCTGGATAGATTTCTGCTGCAGTCGTGCATAGCGCAGTGCAGTGTTTTACTGGTGGCCATCAGGGAATGTCAGTGTGGCTCTGTGTGGAACACGTAAAGTGGGGTGAAAACACTCAGAGATTCCAGCTTATTTATACACTGCCATTATCTGTACTTTACAAGGTGCTTGTAGTAGCAGATCAGACACTTGCTGACACCATTGTGAGTTCGTGTCTGTCTGTCTGTCCCCCCAGCTCTGCTCTTGCCCCACACTGCCCAGGGGCAGTGAGCAGGTGCTGCTGGCTGAGGAGGAGAAGCAGAAGCCCCATAACTCTGTGTCCTTCCCCAGGTGTGGTGGAGGCGTGTCTCCTGCACATGCTGAAGCGCAGGGCTGCCGGCTTCCTGCGCACCGACAAGGTGGCCGCGCTCTTCACCAAGGTGGGCAAGACCTGTGCCATAGCTGGAGACGTGTGCAAGAAGGTGCAGGAGCTGCAGCAGCAGGCAGAGAGCAGGTGAGCTGAGCTCTGTTTGTCAGCCAGGTGCATGCAGGGCGTGTGTGCACACAGACTGCCCCGCGAGGGCACCGGCGTCTCTCGCTGATGGAGCTGTGGGTGTTTGTGTGTGATCAAACTGGCAGTGAGCAAAGGCACAGACATGGGGAACTGAGCCTTTGGTGTTTCATTTTGCTTCTCAGTACAGCAGAGGAGCCCATTCGGCCCACACACAGCAACAGAAGTGACTAATTACTGGTGACTTCAGAGGGGGCTCACAGTCTGGGTCTGCTGGACCAGCTTGGGCTGTTGGTGGGAAGGGAGGGGGTGGAAGGAGGAACTCAAGAACAGACATACTGCAAAAGCTGTTTTGGCATGCTCCTGCCAAACCAGGAGCAAATTTCTAGGTGAATGGACACAGAGTGATGGGAGGAAGGATGGTGTAGGAAAGCTGTTCAGTAAATACCGGGCTTAAGCACAACAGAATCCTGGAGTCAAGGACTTGAGGTTACTGAAAGTCTTACACTTCTTGCTGGTGGTGAGCAGCAAAGTTAAAATTTTCCATGTGGTTCTGTGGATGCAATCACAGTGCATGAGTGTCTTGTCCTATAAGCTCAGGACAAGAGCATTTTAAATTCTGTTTGTAGGCACTGCTGAGCCCTGAGAGCTCTCTGCACGTAGTAGGAACTTTTAGCCTCTCATCAATTTGCTGTAAAGAAGGGCTTTGTTGAGAGAGCTTGTCTTCAATGACTGACAATTATTTAAATTAGCACTTATATTTCTGTGTAATTTTCTGACATTTATCTTTATTACACTTATCATTATCAGACTTTGTTATGTAGTTTTTGACAGATATGTACCTATTTTTGGTAGATTTTTAATTTGGCCTACTGATACAGACAGGGATTTTATTAAGTTTAGTTTTTTAAAAGTTGGTAAGAAGGATGGTTTCTAAGGAATATTCACCAGCCTCTCTCCTGGTTAAGAGCCCACACAAACACCCCTCTAACCACAAGAGAACTTTGGCTGTATCCTCTAACAGAGAGGAGCAAATGAACTTAAATTCTGTGGTTTCTCTTGGACAAATTTTGTGTGTTTTTCAGCTATTAACAGCCACAAAATTTAAGTGCTGTAGAAAATACACACAGAAAAGATACTATTGGGAAATACTGCAGGGGTGGACTCCTCTGCTGGATGCATGAAATGAGACAGAAGGGTTGTAACTGCCTAACTGTTCCTGAGGCTGTGGCTTAAGAAAACCCCAGTTTGGGATGCAGCTAAACACACCCAGATTGTTCTGATGTCAGTGGTGTCACTGTCTTCCCTGCCTGTGGGGGTGCTGTCATGGCCCCCTGTAGCACTTGGGACCCTGCCAGTGTCACCCAAACCCCCCCCCAAACAAATGTATTAACTCTGTGTAACTGAACTGTTTCCTGAAAGGGAACCCAAGTGCTGGCAAAGAACCTGAAGATGTCAGGGTTTCTTTCCTCATTGAGGCAAAATGGAATCTTCTTCTGTTTTAAGGGGGAGGTTTTCTGGAAAAGACATTGAGGGGGCTCCTGTTCTCCTCAGCCCGGGGCAGTGCCCTGTGCTTTGTAGCCACCTCTCTCCTGCAGCTGCACTGTGTTACCTGATGCAGGAGCATGGGTTTCACTGGATGATGGAGCTGTGCAAATTCTGACCACTTTTATTTTATCACCTTCTGCAGGAAAAATCAGCCAAATGGACAGGAACCCCTCAAAAGGCAGGGATCAACCACAAGCAAAACACCTGTCCTGACAGCTCAGGCCATCAAGCACATCTGGGTTCGGACAGCCTTGATTGAGAAGGTGCTGGACAAGATTGTGCAGTACATTGTTGATAACTGCAGGTGAGGAAAGCAGCAGAAGCACAGGGGTTTGTTGGACTGGTGCATTTAGGTGTCTGCAGCAAGGGATTCCATCAAAAGTCTTTGGCAAGCCCCTGTGATGCAGGCTTCTGGTAAGATGAAAACCAGTTACATAGGCATTTAGAAAAAATGTAGTTTTTCATCGCTGGCAGTGTTTCAGGCTTACAAAAAACATTAACAGGTATTCAGCTTTCCAGAAATCAGCTACAAACATAACTAAGTATATTAGGTGCCCATATTGTAATGGGACCTAGACCTTAGTGGAATAGAAATATCTTCTAATAGGTCATGAGTTGAAAATAATCCTTTGGAACTGAGGATGTCAGGGAGGAAAATGCCTTTTGTAGATGAAAGAAAGGATAATTAGAATAGGAGGAGCTAGTGACATAAAACCTTAGTGTTGTGAAAACAGGTTCTTTGAATCATGGTTTTTTTTTTAGGAAAATCAAGCTTTGTGTAAAGTGAAAGTCTTCCCTTGCAAAACCAGAGAAGGGTATCAATGAATGTATTCCCCACAAACTCCTTAAGAGGCAAAGCTGAATCCTCTCTCTTCTGTTCTTGCCTCCTGCTGCCCAGCATCAGCTGTGGTTTGCCAAGGAGTGGCTCTTAACTCCTGCCCTTCCTGCCCTCCCATAACCCATGAGACAGGACACTTAATGGGGCACACTGAGGACAGTCTCCCACAAAAAGAGAAAGGAAGGGACCCCAAAGCTTGGTGTGGTCCCAGAAAGGAAGTTTGCTGGTGGGGGCTCTTGTCATTCTGCACTGGCAACACATTCTTGTTCATCCAGAGCCAGTGGGTCTGGACATGGATGAGAGCTCAGGGCAAAGCAGCTTATTTTCACAGTATTTTCCAACTTTGTGTTGCTGTTTTCCTTGTCATCAGCATTGCTTTCATTATGTATCTTGCCACTAAAAGCAAGAGAATGGAAGAAAGGTCTTTGTGCTGTTCAAGCAAACTGTTGCTCTGGGATATGTAATGCCAGCTTGGATTTTATGAGCTGTGTGCAGAAGAGACAGAGGGAGGGTTGGCCATGTCCCAGAGACAGTTAATGAAATCATTTTAGTCCACTGCCTCAGTGTCTGCAGATACATGGGTACAAGGGGTTTTAATTTCTTTTCCACATAATCCACAGGAGACACATCAGGGGAGTTTGCTTTCAGTTGTTCCATCAGCTCACTGCCTTCCCCACCCCTGCAGATGAGTTAGGATCAGGTCCTTCATTGCAGGTGTGTGATTTTGAGAACCTGACTTGGTGAATAAAACAAACCTTTTCATAAGGCTTGTCACCATGCATTTTTGTGTCATTGCTGCTCAAACGCTCCATGTTCACATCCTTCAGCTGTTCTGTCCTGGAGGAGGAGCAGGTGCTTTAGAGTTTGAGCCCCATCTAGTGAACAGACCACAGAGGACAGTGGCATTCAGGAACTGTGGGTGTTTGGATTTTATGGCTGTGTGGTTTTGTAAAGCAGCTTTGCCTGCTGCAATGGCAAGATTGGGGTCACTGCAAGAGCAGTGTAGTAGTTCATAGTTCTTCACAGTGTTTCAAGATGATTCCTCACAGATGGAAGATGTGTATAAGAATGTGTGGATTGTTTTGTCTCTGTGGAAAATGGACAAAATTGCTTGCAGAGAACTATTGCTTGTTCCCATATTACAATTCTGCCCAAAGCCCCAAATCAAATATGCTGGGTAAACACACTGAGCACAAGGCAAGCTCCTGCCTCTCCGAGCTCAGCTGGAAAATAGATGAGACAGAATGAGCATGTCAAGAGGCCCATTGTGTTAGACCTGTAGCTAAACCCAAGCTTTGAAATGGTTCATACCAACTCCTGTTTTTAACTGAGCTCTGATCTTTTATTCCTAGTAAATACTATGAAAAGGAAGCTTTACTGGCTGATCCTGTTTGTGGCCCAATACTGGCTTCCCTGCTAGGTGAGTTCTTGCAAAGTTACTTTTTATGCTGAAGAAAGTAAATTGTTTCTTAAAGTATTTTGCATTATAACAGTGTTACAACAGGTGAACTTTGTATCTTGTATGTAGTTAACTATTTATAACAGAGCAACAGTGAAGATGTTTTGTTGCTTACAAGACCAGAAGAGACTGATCATCTGGTTTTAATAGCAGTATTGGTTGGATTAGAAAGCAGAATGGGAATGGATTTTTACTGAATGCTTGCTGGCAGTCTGTAACTGCTAACGCTGCCGTGGCAGGGCCGTGTGTTGTACAGGAATGCTCTTACACAGCCCTGGATAACAGGAGTGATACATTATTGTATTGTTGTCTGTGCTGTGGGCTGATCCCTAGGATCGGTGACCATTGTTATTCACTTGGCTTGAGAAGGAATTCTCCCCTTCAGTGCTCAGCCAGCAGGAGATGTGCCTGCACAGACTCAGAAGGTTCCTCCCTTGGTCTCTTTCCCAGTTGGACCGTGTGCTCTGGAGTACACCAAGCTGAAGACAGCTGACCACTACTGGACAGACCCTTCGGCCGACGAGCTGGTGCAGCGGCACCGCATCCACGGCGCGCACGGCCGCCAGGACTCGCCCTCCAAGCGCCCAGCCCTGGGAGTAGGTATTTACTGTGAGCTGCCTCTGAGCTGGGGCACAGGCTGACCATAAAAACAGCCTCATGAGGGCGGAACTGAGTATGGAACCGCATTTTTTCTTAATCCTGTAACAGAGCTTTATCATAGATTAGAAGTCCAGCCCTGGGAGTAGGTATTTACTGTGAGCTGCCTCTGAGCTGGGGCACAGGCTGACCATAAAAACAGCCTCATGAGGGCGGAACTGAGTATGGAACCGCATTTTTTCTTAATCCTGTAACAGAGCTTTATCATAGATTAGAAGTCCAGCCCTGGGAGTAGGTATTTACTGTGAGCTGCCTCTGAGCTGGGGCACAGGCTGACCATAAAAACAGCCTCATGAGGGCGGAACTGAGTATGGAACCGCATTTTTTCTTAATCCTGTAACAGAGCTTTATCATAGATTAGAAGTCCAGCCCTGGGAGTAGGTATTTACTGTGAGCTGCCTCTGAGCTAGGGCACAGGCTGATGATAACAAACAGCCCCATGAGGGAGGTACTGAGTCTGGAACAGCCTTTCTTCTTTGTCCTGTAACAGAGCTTTGTCACAGATTAGAAGTCCACTTGGGCCACAGTGCCCTGTTTACTAGGGCACAGGCTGATGATAACAACAGCCCCATGAGGGAGGTACCTGAGTCTGGAACAGCCTTTCTTCTTTGTCCTGTAACAGAGCTTTATCACAGATTAGAAGTCCATTTGGGCCAGAGTGCCCTGTTTATCTGTACGCAGAAAAGTTTGAGATCCAGCACTAAATTCTGTGGCATTTGACAGCTGTGATCTGACCAGGTAGTTCACAAGAAATTCTGGGTTAAGAGTCCAGGTGATTTCTGTGCGAAGGCCCTGGCTGCACGAGAGCTGCACCGTGCAGGCTGGGGTGCAGTGCCTGGCTGACGCGCCCGCTGTGTGCGCAGATCCGCAAGCGCCACTCGAGCGGCAGCGCGTCGGAGGATCGCTTCGCTGCCTCGGCGCGGGAGTACGTGGAGTCCCTGCACCAGAACTCCCGGACTCACCTGCTCTACGGCAAGAACAACGTGCTGGTGCAGCCGGTGAGCGCGGGCAGCTGGGCTGGGGGAGGGAGCAGCTGGGGATGGAGCTGGGGATGCAGCTCCCGCCTGGCGAGGGCTCGTGCGTTCTGCCCTCGGCACAGAGCCGCCTTCGGCTTGGGCGAGATTTGACACGGGACAAATGCTTTCACTGCCTGAGCACTGGCAGTGGGCAGTGGGCTGTGGGCAGGAACACACTGGACTGTATTTCATACACCAGCTGACTGTGTTGTGGTTTTCCCCCTCTTGCTAGTAGCAATGTTGTATACCAGTACTTTTCTTTTTGCTGTTAGGGTTTCCCTCAGCACTTCCCAGATGCTGTAGCCATGGAACTTGCATGGCACAGAAAGACTGGAGCATATATTTAATGCAGGTATTTTGTGCACTTGAGTCACCTGAATTGTCTGTTTGTTGCTTCTGTGAACAGAAAGATGACTTGGAGGCAATCCCTGGGTATCTCTCCCTTCATCAGTCAGCAGATAGTTTGACATTAAAATGGACTCCAAACCAGCTGATGAATGGAACCCTTGGAGATTCAGAACTGGAGAAGAGGTACTCCTTGCATTCAGGAAAGATGGGAAGAACTGTGTAACCTGCTGGGGGCACCAGGAAGGAGGAAGAGGAGGGGAAGAGGGAAGCAGAGGTTGTACAAACCTGGTACCAGAATATCCAGTGTGGAGAAACTAGCTTTCCTTTGCCATTTACTTGACTAATAATTTACTTTCATTCACCAAATTTAATAAGCAGTTATTAACTTAGCAGAGTTCTTTCTGTCAGGTGCTTGGAAGTGCAAGCATTCCTGAATATGGAAAAAACAATGTTTCCTGCATTTTCCTTCCTTTTTAGTGTTTACTGGGACTATGCATTGATTGTGCCACTGAGCCAGATCGTTTGCATCCACTGCCACCAGCAACGTAAGCATAACCCTTAAGCATATATTCCTTAAAAATACATAACCAGGAGAGCCACCTGAATGATTGTTTTTCCTCCCTCAGTGTCAGGGACACCTCTGACTAGTTCTGGCCATGTCGGAATGAGTGTTAAAATCTCCAGTCCCAGCTGATAGAGGATGACAGCTGTGTGAGGCTTTCCTAGTTTGCTTGTGTCTAGAGTTTCTTTAGGACTAAAGGGCTGATATCATCCTTAGATCACACTGTGCCTAACAAAGGCTTATTTATCTACTTAGAGATGATCCCAAATAAAATCTGCTTAGAAGGTAAGAGCAGAAAACCGAGGCTCTGAGGTAACAGTGTGGACTCCCCTTGTCCTCCTTGCAGCAGAAAGCAGATGGACTTTAGTGCTGGTGAGCCAGGATGGGACGCAGAGGCCTCCGCTGCACTTCCCCCAAGGAGGGCACCTCCTCGCCTTCCTGTCCTGTCTGGAGAACGGGCTCCTGCCCCGAGGCCAGCTGGAGCCCCCGCTGTGGTCCCAGCAGGGCAAGGTATGCTTCTTCTGCTGAGCCCTTGGCTGAGGCTGGTGTGGGTACCTGAGCTCCACAGGGTCTGGTACTGACTTCGAGCTGCTTTATGGTAAAGCAGGACACAAAATAACTCCCTTTAGTCCAGTCTGCTTCTTACACACATGGTCTTTAAAAACTGTTCATACCTTCATTACCCCATCGAGCAATGGGCTGGAATCTGCTGTTGCATCAAGATACAAACCCACACAATGGAAGTGAGGCTCAGGTGGACTGACAGAGCTGCTGCCAGAGGCTTGGGGTGCCCAGCTCCCATAGATTACAAGAAAAGGCTGGTTTACATCACACAGAAAAGCAGCATTAAGTACTCCTAAACCACCACCTGTATATGACTCCACTGTTTTCTCCCTCACCTCCTCCCAACATTGAAAGTTTGGAGATTTAAGATGCCAGAGGTCTGTAGTACTTAGTTTGTTGTACTCTGTTAGTCACTCATAGCTGAATGTATGGAATTACTATTTTCACTAGGGCAAGGTGTTTCCAAAGCTTCGAAAACGGAACAGCAACAAATCAGTGGACCTGGAGGAGATGCCAGCTGAGGACACATCCACGGACTACGTCTTCAGAATTATTTATCCTGGACACAAGCACGATAACAGTAAGTGCCTCTGTTCTGCTTTGTTTGAAAAAAACCAAATGAAAAACCAAATCAGGCATCTGAGCAAATCTTGAAGTAATATCCTGGGAAGTACCTGCAGGTGACAAGCCATATTTTTGTAAGGGGGTGAAAAAACCAAACCTCTAATAAATTTCACTGAGAGTTAATTGTGATCAACAGGTACAGCTTAGGTTTCCCTAATGCAGTGAGTCTTGTTATCTTAATGGAAATGGAGTTGAGGTGGGGAATCTTACATTTATTCTGTGTTTTACAGAGCAAGTTTTCAAAATACTCCCCTGGGCTTGCAAACTGAGACTGAAACAAAAAAAGATTGCTTGACTAGCCAAGAGCAGTTTTGCTCCTGAAGTGAGGATATTTTTACTGGCCACAATGCTTGCTCATAATGTTATTATTAGGAAAAAAACCTCAACCATAAACCCTTAAAAGTAACCCCAAGAACTCCCTGGGCTAAGTTTTCCTGGCTTGGAAGCACAAACTTAACAGTGGCTTAATAAAGGCCCTTCCAAGGCAACTAAATGAATTCCCAAGCACCAAACCACCTCATGTCATCAGTGAATACAAATTCCTTACATGCAAGAAGGCATTTGAGCTAGTTCTCAAACAGCATGTTCAGTTTTATTCCCCTTGGCAAAGAAGCAAGAACTTCCTGGTAAGATCAAACCCTAAAGGTTACAGGGGACTTGGAGTTACTGCTCACACTGGGACTTGGTGCAGTGTGACAGCAGGAGTCTCCTCTGCAGCCTGCTGAGCCCAGGCCTGGGCCAGTGCTGGCTGGGCTCTGTCAGGGCTCCTGGCTGGCACAGGTAAGTCCGTGCTCACACCAGCAAACACACCAGCAAACAGCCTTGGCCTGCTGGAGGGCTGCAGAGCCTGGGGGCTCGTGGGGCAGAGCTGCAGGTCCTGTGCCAGCAGGAACTCTGCCTGTCTGCACAGCCACATGCAGCTGGGAGGGACGTTTGCTGTCCAGATGCATCTGGCACAGGTTTCAGAGAAGGGGCCACAGCACTGCTAGGGCACAGTGAAGGACAGAAGCTAGCTGGAGCCTAGAATTCTGTGGAGCTTTGCTCAAAAGCATACTCAGCTGCTGCAGGCTGGAAGTGGGATCTTTGTCCCTTGCCGTGGTGTGCTCTCACAGCCTGTGCACACTCAAAGGCTGGCTGAGTTTGGTGGAGCGTGCTTTGTTTCTGTAGGAAACTCAGTTTTCACACCATTGACAAGAGCTTGTGCCCTCGAGCAGAGGGCAGGATTCAGGTCCGTTGTCTTTGCTGACCATGTCCTTTTGAGCTTTCCCACAGCACTGAGTTCTTTCTTCTTATGCTCCTCTTTCACTATTTTCTTTGAGCAGTAACTATTAACTACCACCACTTAGCTGCCAGCCGCTCTACCTCTGTTGACGATGATGAGGAGGAGGAAGATAAGCTACACGCAATGCTATCAATGATCTGCTCTCGGAACCTCACAGCTCCTAATAGGATGAAAGGTTTTTATCCTCCTCCCCCTGTGTCCCAGAGCTCTCTTGCAGCTCCTTCCACTGATGCATACAACAGTGTTGGCATTATTACAGGGACAGGCATTTCACTGACGCCGTGAGATCTGGAGAAGGAGGTGACTGTGCAGAGAGGCTGGGAGTGGGCTCCCAGCCTGTGGGGAGTGGGAACAGCATCCTCCCTGTCCCTTGATGTGTGTGCTCTGAGCAGCAAGCCTCCTCTCCTTGGGGCTTCCTGCCCCACCTTCGTGAAGGCTGGATAGCAGAGCAGGCTCTCGGGAGAGAAGGAGGGAGGGTGACAGCTTTGTGATCTCACAGATGAGGCAGCAGAGAAGGCTGTGTGGAGATGCAGTGCCTGTCTGGGGTCAGTGCTTTCATTCCACTTGCAGCCACAGGCTGGGTGGGCTTCAGAGGATCAGCTGTGAGCTCCACCCCCCCATACAAATTTGTCATCTATTTCTTCATGTTATTTAAGCTGGTATTCTTGAGATGTGTGTGCATTTGGCATCCAGTAGTTTAGCTCTGAATTCTGAGAAGTCCTTGCTTTCTCTTGTAGCCTGGACTGGTGGGACTGACTGCAAGAGACAATAATTGCCCTGCATCTCTGTACAGTGCCAAGGTTCTGGGTTAGACAGGGTATGAGCAGGTGTTCAAGGTGGGCCTCAATGCTTCTAGGCTGCCCCCACACTGGTCCCAAGGGAGCAGCCCTGGTAATTGATAAAGCCCAGCCCAAGTTAATGAAGAGTTCTTGGAAGGCATGGATGGAAAGAAGTTCCAAAAATAGTGTTGCCCTTGAAAAAAGACTGTTTTAGGAAGTTTCAGTGTGTCCTAACTGATTGTGCCTGGATATGAGCAAAAATGGGAAGGAAGACATTTAACTGCCACATACACATTAACCATAAGGAACACAATTTAGTTTTTAGTCAGCTGATGGAACATGTGAATTATCCCACTAGAATGGCTGTCAGGTGTCTGCTTTTGGTTATTTAATCTTGAAGGGGATGGTAGAGTTAGGGATGTGCCTGGGAATAGCCTGTCTGAGCTGCCCCATCCCATAATGACAACACTGTTGTAGCAGGTTTGCCAGCCATCTGCTTTGACATTTTGCAACATGCTCGACTTTTGCATGTAGCTGAAGTTACAGATAACACCACTACAATTAAATAAAAGATGCTGTTCACTCTAATTCTTCACTAATTCAGGTACCTTTCATCTGAATCTTTAGGTTCTGTGGGGTTCTTTCCTTGTTCTCTAATAAACAGAATAAAAAAATTAGAAATGAAAAATCCAATTTTCCTGTCTACAGAGGGGAGGCAAAAACTAATGATCTAAAAATGTTTATCCAGTGGTTTTTATTTGAACCCAATAAGAAGCTGCAATAAAGACTGGGTCGTTCAGCTCCTTCCTGAAGAATTAAGGTGAAGAGCATTTTTGCATCACATTTTGTTTTGTGAAATGAAACACACATGACTGCTTCCGCATGAGCCTGTGCTTTTTTCTGTTAACAAATGGGTTTACTCCACTCCTCCCTCACCTCTGCCCACTTTCTAATAGGCACTCCTAAAATGCTTTGTGCTACCTTGATTTAAAATGCATGAGATGGTTTGGAATTGCCCCTCCCCACCACTCAACAAATATCTGTTTTAAAAGCACGGCCCAGGGGATTGGATTTTGCTTGTAAATGTTAATTTAGTGGCATACTTTATGACATACATTATTGTATTTGCCTTAATTTTAATCATGGGTGAGCTGAAAGGCCAGTTATTTATTATAAACCAAAAACCCCACGAGTTCAAATGCCAGCTGGGAAGGCTGAAGAGCTGAAGCCAAGCTCTCTGAAGGGAGCTGCTGGTTTTTTGAGTTGCCTTTCTGAAGCTGGTTAAAAAGGCAGTAGATTTGGTAGAGCAGGGGTAACTCAGGAAGCTGCACTGTACAGTTGGATCACATACTCCTGCAGAGAGTATCCTTTTATAAATATAGTGTGGACATTGGCAGGACTGGAACTGTCCTCCTGTGCTAAGTGTTTCAGGATCTGGTTCTGAGGGGGAAAGAAGCATCTTCTGAAAGTAACTGACTCAGTTTGCCTTCATTCCTTTCATGCTCCAGCTTTCACTCTGGCTGGACCAGCAGTTCTATGGCTGATTCCAGGAACTGCAAAATGAAATTCTGAGGCCTGAATTAAATAGAACATTGGGCTAGATGATCTCTTCTGGCCATAAATAACCTTTCCATATATTACACAAGAACCAGCGTAGTTGTTACTGCAGCACCCTTTTCTCTATTCTCTTGAAACATGAACTGGGAGGTGCATGGGCAAGAGAGGGGCAAATGGTGAAGGGGTTTGGCTTCCTGGGAGGGGGCCCTGCACAGCATGCTGCAGGGCCAGAGCAGTGATTCTGAGGATGCTGCTCTCCTGTTTCTGGAACCGAGGCTCAGAGCCTGTTGAGAAGTGAAGCATGAGCCCTCAGGATGCACAGAAGGACGAGGGGCAGAGAATGGAAGAGGCTGATGTCCTTCTGTCTTGTTTGATTTTTCCACAGACAGCGGTGAGATGATAGAGATGCAAGGCTTTGGGGCAAACCTGCTGTCGTGGCAGCTGGAGCACTGCAGCCAGGGCTCCTCCTGTGTCTCCTGTTCCATGGGCAGCTCTCCCTACGACATTCCCAGCTGCTGCACCTGCATCCACGACCGGTGAGCAAGCTGTGCAGACAGCTCACCTGGGGACTGTGAGCACGCCACGGGTAAAAGCAGGAAGGGTTGAGTGGTTGCAGCACCCAAGACAAAGAGTAACAACTTTCAAGTAGTTTCTAGTATAAAAAGATGAAGTTAGGCAACAAGAAGTTTAGTTTATTAAAACTAACCTATTAAACTGTGCTCAAGTCACATTTTGATAGAAAAATTTCATCTAGTTCTTTTGTCTAGTGTAAAATACTTCAGCTCTGGAAACGTTATCTTTAACGAGGCATTAACAACTGAATGAAGGGCAACACTTGAGTTTGACACAGATCTCTACAGTGCACCTGCAGCAATTGTGGTTGTGTGTGCCAGGGGGAAATCTGTCTGGGGCCAGAACATTGGTGGGGGAAATGCTTTAATAAGTGGAGTTTGTTATTACTGTGTCCTTTAACTGAATAAATCTTGGTGCAGAGAAAAAAATTGCCGTGTAGGACACAGGGATCATAATTAAATTCTTGATGCTCTCTGTCTTCACCACCTGCTCTTATCCTGTTGGTGCCTCTCCACAGAACTCCCCTAAAGATGTTGTGTGAAAGCATGAAGAGGCAGATCATTTCCAGAGCCTTTTATGGATGTAAGTGAAGCTTCTTGTATCTGGCCCATGTGGTATCCATGTGTTTATCTAAACAACATGGGGGTTTGGCTTAGAAAGCAGTCTGACCCTAAACTGGGGGCAGCAGGGTGGATGTAAAGCAGTGGCAGTGTTTCAGTGAGTTCTGCTGCTGGCAGTGCCAGGGGCAGTGCCCAGGGAAGACAGAATGGTTTTGCTCAGCGGCGCGGATGCTGCTCTGCATCCGATCTGTTCAGCCTTTGCTCTGCTGTAACTGCTCCTTCTGCCCCGGCGCAGAGCGAGCTCAGAGCAGGCAGGGCAGTCCCTGGGGGTTCCCCGTGCCCCCGGGGCTCCCCTGGCTGAGCTGTCCCCTCGCTGTCCCCGCAGGGCTGGCGCACTGCCGGCACCTGTCCACGGTGCGCACGCACCTCTCGGCGCTGGTCAACCACAGCATCGTGCCCCCCGACCGCCCCGCCAGCGCCGCCGCCGGCCTCACCAAGGAGGTCTGGAGCAAGTACCAGAAGGACAGGAAGGTCAGTGACACGTCCCTACGGGCTCCACACCCTGCTCTGCTGGGCAGGAAACCGCCCGCGGTGGCCCCAAGAAATATTAAAGGTGTTTGGCCACAGGGTCGCTTCTCAGCTCGTGAGAGAGGCGGCTCTGACAATCCCTTCTCTCCTTTGCTTCTCTGATGATGGCAAAGATATAAATTATCATCAAAGCAACTGATCTATTCCAATTGAGATTGTTTTTATGACAGCCTATATTAGGCTGGATTTCAGCTAAGGTCCTAAAGGCTCGAGTCAAGCTGCAGAATTTATTTAGTGTCCTGCATGTATTTCACCGTCTCTGTACTGAGTGTGAAGTGAATCTGAGTGTACCTGAGTGAAATACTGATGTATTGCCTTCAACACCTCTTTCTCCTGGCCACCACTGCAGAACTACAAGGAACTGGAATTACTAAGAAGAGTCTACTATGGTGGAGTCCAGCATGAGATTCGGAAGGAAGTGTGGCCATTCTTGTTAGGGCACTACAAGTTTGGCATGGCCAAGAAGGAGATGGACCAGGTAAGCCATAGCTTCCCTGGAATCTCAGTTACATTTGCAGAGTAGGTTTTGTTTTCTGAATAGCAGCTGTTGGTCTTTATTACTGTGTGATATTCCCAAGGGAAAAACACTGCTGAAAACATGAGTAGCACATGCTAGCAGAGGGGTTTTGATATTGTGTTTTAATATCTGAATGTCACTAAATGAGAGTTCTCTCTCTCCTGAAGTCAGGGAACCTGCATTCAGCTCTGTCTTTGGCATGCACGTGCCCTGAGCACACCCTGTGTCCACAAATTTGTCATTTATAAAATGGGGAGGCACTGATATTTGGGTGGAAATTTTACTCACCCCTATTTTATATGGTGTGTTAGCTGAATTATACTTCAGACTGCTCCTTGAAGTAACTACCTTTTCTCCATGGTGCTGCATCTGCATGCACGGACTTTTCTGGAGCTGGGAACAGCCCAGATGGACCCTCTGTGTGTGTGGTGGTAAAACATTGCTTTTCTGTGACATCACCCCAAGATTGGCTGGACTGGATGGAACAGTAATGAGATTTGGCCTGGAATATAATTAACACATTAATCTGCTTTTCAGTTAGTGTTATTACCAGGGAGGTAGCACTCATGCAGTAGCTGATTCTGTTCTGGATTAAATTGATAAGGAGTGGTTTATATATCAAAACATTTGGCATTTGCTAACTCCCAATTACTTTACATGTCAAGGGGTAATTTATATCCCTGTGAGCACCTGCAGAGCAGAAGGGCAGCCTGACCTCGAGCCTTGCCATGGACAAATCAGTGTCTTGCAAATGGGACACTAAACCAACATTGCCGTGGCAATTTGAGTTGTTTTACTCACAATAATCTTTAAAAGCCAGTTCTGAACACAGATGGAGAAGCAGAGCCCTTTGCTGTTCCAACTGGACCACAGTCCAGATTGTGCCCCCTGAATCCAGCCATCTCAGTAGATGTTTATTATAGATTTTCTGGCTGTAGAGTGTACATTCAGGAATGTTCTACTGAGCACTGCTCCATTCTTTTTTTAATCTCAGATTTTCAAGAAAGGCAAGGATATTGGAGGTTTCTTGCATAGATTGCATTTTGCTGTCTCTGATCTCCACAAGTATACGAACTATCAGATTTATGATCCAAGTGTAGAAATAAAAGGTATGTCTGGAAATGAACAAAAGGACCCAGATGTTTAGTTTTTAGAGTGGGAGATGTGAAGCCATCTCCCATGGATGCTAGCCCCATCTCCAAAGGGCACATACATTTGTACAACTAGAATATAGGGGATTTGGCAAGAAGAGATAAATACTGGTATGATAGGAATTACAGTAAATCCATACAGAGATGTTACAGGATAGAAAAGATCTGATCTGCAGAACACAGGCTCCTACAGGAGATTTTTCTCCCTGAGTTTGTACCCTACTAACCCAGGGGTACTCCAAACTTACCTGGAATTGTAATGAGCTACTCAACACCAGTAGCAAACACGAGTTTAGCTGACTCCTAAAGGAATGGGTTGTTGGAGACTGAAGCTTACACTGAATGTAGGAGTCTGTTAAATGAGAGACATGAGAACAGTCATAACACTGCACGTACAGGAAACTCATTGTGTCCTAAGCTGAAGTCATTGCAGGTGATTTATCATCTTTGTCTTCTGATGGTATTTTTGCACTCCCAGCTGTGGCTGTCCTCCAGCCCTCCACTAACTGTTGTGTTTTATGATTTATGACTCGACAGCTACCTCAAGTGACAAGCAGCCTGCAGCTCTTAGCAGGAGCGCTCGGGCAGCAGCTCAGCCAAGCCTGGAGCCAGCTCACACTTGTGACTTCTCTTCAGCTCTTGACAAGTGACAGAGTAGTAAAATTGCTACATGTCCCTCAATAGCTCAAGGGGGTTTCTGTGGCTGTCTTTCCAAAGAGAAAGCCAGCAGTGACAAAGATCTGTTTTACTCCTGTGGTGCACAGTGCAGCCACAGGACGGGGCTGTGGGAGCTGGGATTCCAGAGCTGCTCCCAGGATCTGACTCTGTACAGGCTGGTGTCTATAGACCTGTGACCTGGAATTCTTCACAAGGGCTACACTAGAGGTGGAACCGAGGAGTTGGAAGGAGGTGTGATGGAATTAGGATGATGCAGGTGGAGGCAGCTTCCTCCTTAGATTGCATTTGACTTTGTGGGAGGTTTCCCATGACATCTTTTGTTCTGTCCTGGGTCACTGTCACAGTGGCACAGTGCTGTTGATGCTGTATACACCTGCTTATATGGATCCTTTCTGGTGCCTACAGTGTTACTAATTCCCTGCATTTAATACCCAAGAGCTGACTACTCCTCTCCAGTCACAGGGATGTGCT
This sequence comes from Onychostruthus taczanowskii, assembly GCF_017590055.1. Taxonomy (NCBI): domain Eukaryota; kingdom Metazoa; phylum Chordata; class Aves; order Passeriformes; family Passeridae; genus Onychostruthus; species Onychostruthus taczanowskii. The sequence goes on along the minus strand of NW_024506882.1, from coordinate 506,218 downwards.
GCTGCAGCAAGAGGGCCTCGGCAGCCTTGGGCTTTCAGTCTGAGAGCCTGCAGCTGCCTTAGCCCTCTCCCTCCCGTGCCCTCCCAGTGCCAGTGCCTGGGCAGGGAGGGCAGTGTCTCAGGACGTGTCTGTGTGTGCAGGTGGACGCAGACATTGCTCTGAGGTACCAGAAGGTGATGGCTGAGTGGAAGGCCTGCGAGGTCATCGTGAAGCAGCGAGAGAAGGAGTCGCACTCGGCCACGCTGGCCAAGTTCTCCTCGGGCAGCAGCATTGACAGCCACGTCCAGAGGCTCATCCACAGGGACTCCACCATCAGCAATGATGTAGGTACTCCCTTCCCACTCACCATCTGAGTGCGCAGTGCTCAGCATTCGCAGAGGTGCAGCCCCAGGGGGCAGAGGGGGAGGTTAGCACAGCTCCTGAATCCTGGGCAGAGACTGCAGCTGTGGTGTCTCCATGTCAGAGTGAAGAGCAGGTCTGAATTTTGGACGGGTACAGCCGTTCTTGAGCAGGACCTGCCTGAGGGGCTCTAAGGTTCACCTACGAAGGCAGATCCCCTCCCAGCAGAGGAACAGCCCTCCAGATCTCCTCCTTGCAGGTCCTTTAGCCAGAGCCAGCACGGGGCACACGATCGCACGATCGCTGCTGCTGAAGCGTGTTTGTTTTTGCACGTGGCAGGTGTTCATCTCCGTGGACGAGGCGGACTCGGCGGAGCAGGAGCCCCGGGGGCAGGAGGAGCCCGCGCTGACCGCGCCGGCCCCCCCGGCCGCCGAGTTCGACTCGCCCGACTCGGGGCTGCCGTCCTCCAGGAACTACTCGGTGGCCTCGGGCATCCTGTCCAGCATCGAGGACGGGCAGAGCGGCTCCTTCGAGGACGGGGCCGAGGAAGAAGGCAGCCCCGCGGCGCGGAGAGCCGGGGCGCGGCCGCGGGGCTCGCTGTCAGAGGAGCAGCTCTGCTCCCACGGCCCGGACCTGGCCGATGTCGCCTCGGTCTGCGCTGCGTCCTACACAGTAGGTCACAACCCGAGCACCAGCGTCTCTCTGCACAGCGTGGCTTCTTTAGCAAACGCTTTTTCAGATAGGATTTTATGGGAGTCCCAAACTAGAGCTGCAGCTGGTGGGAGGATAATTGGGGATTTTTCCATCCAAATCTTTTCGTCTGGATTTTGAGCTAGATTGGAAATAAGGCTGCAAGAAAAATTTGGGTGTTTTTTTTTTTTTTTAAGTAAAAGGGCAAGACAATCAGTGTGGCACGTTTCTAGCAGTTAGAACTTTCCAGTGCCTGGGGGTGTGGACAATGTACTGTTTGTAAGACCTAATGTTATTTAAATCAAGCTAAAACTTCCATCTAGTCAAACTGAACCACGACCTAAATCTAGATTCAAGATGCCACCACCTCTGTTACTCTTGCTGTCACCCAACAGCACGGTTTTTGCTTCTCTCTGCTGAAGTTATTTAGCTGGAAATAGCCATTTGGAAATAAAACAGGTTTGGCACATTTCCCAGTGAAAACAAATGTGTTTTACCTGGCATTTTTGACAGTAATTGAGTATTTTGATGCCCTCATCTGCTCAGAGTATAATTGTACTGTTTCTGGTTTGGTGATTCTCAGAGCAAATTTGTGCAGAGTCCTGGGAATGCTGTAAACTTTGCAGATCTAACTAAAACTTCTCTGTTCTAGATAGAGTTATTGGACACTGTTGCCTTAAATTTGCACAGAATTGATAAAGATGTCCAGAGGTGTGACCGGAATTACTGGTATTTTACTGCTGAGAACCTGGAGAAGCTCCGAAATGTCATGTGCAGGTAATGACCTTGTAAACCCAACTACTTTCACATTTCTGTCACAATCCATAAGCTAATCTGTAAACTATAATAATATGCAAATAAGAGTCAATAAGAATTCTCACTAATGACTTTAAAACAAGTTGCCAGAAGGAGGGACAGGCAGGATGGCAGGTTAGAGCATGGGTCCAGTCTGGAATGCAGGTTTGAGATCTCTCAAGTGACAGACCCTATTTCAGAGAACTGTTCTCTGAATGTACTCTGAGGTTTGGGTTCCTCCTGATCAGGATGACACCTCCATGCTCAGAGGGCCACTTAATCCAGGCAGCAAACAGAAAGGGCTGTGAAATACTCTGGGAAGTGTCACACCTTCAGCAGCTGCTTAGGATTTGATCTCACATGTGGAATTAGCCTTCAATACAAGGATTTCTTCTTTCCACAGCTATGTCTGGGAGCACCTAGAAGTTGGTTATGTCCAAGGCATGTGTGACCTCCTGGCTCCTTTGATGGTTATTCTTGACAATGGTAGGAAGGGTTTTCCTTTGGGACATGCTGGTATCCTTAGTGAGGTCTTTCCTTAGAAATGCTGTTTCAAAAGGAGCTGTCTGCATTAACCAGGGCTGGGTCACCAGCAAAATCAAACCTACAGCTCCTGATTTGTGTTTTCTCCACCTGTGGCTGTTGAAATGGCTAACATTAGTACCTCGGGGCTGCCCTGTCACTCACTGACTTCCAGACTAAATTTTACCAAAGTTAGTGAAATTACTGTGTTCTGGGAATTGCTGATGCTGAAAAGTCAACTGCAGGCTGGATTCTTTGAGACATAACTAGCAAAAATTGTCCAGAGTCAGGAACCAACCCCTCTTTCATCTAAATCCTGGGATTCAGAGAAGAGCAAAGGGGAAGAGCCTGGTTTTCCCAAGCCCTGCAGTTCTGTTTTTTTGATTCAAGAAGTCCCACAGTTGCCAGCACTGAGTGTCTGCCCTGTCCCTGCAGATCAGCTGGCCTACAGCTGCTTCAGCCACTTGATGAAGAGGATGAGCCAGAACTTCCCCAACGGAGGTGCTATGGACACACACTTTGCCAACATGCGGTCCCTCATCCAGGTGAGTCTGGGTCAGGGGGACCTGGAGGAAGACAAGGCTGAGCCAGAGGCTCAGGACTGGCCTGATGCCACATGAAGGGTAAGAGCTCCAAGGAGTGACCTCAGAGCTGGGCAGGAGGAGCTGTAAGTGGATTTGTGGAGTTACAGCCTGAGAGCAGGGGGGGAGGTGGAGATGGACATTTGCCACTTGTTGGGAATCAGTAGGATCTTCACCTTGTTCCTTGTTCCTTTAAAGCCATGGCAGAGATCAGCTGTGAGTGCTCAGCTCAGCACGGAGTCAGGGCACTGAGGTCACAGCACTGGCACACACAGCACAGGGAGCAGCCCCTCTGCCCACGGGATGAGGAGCAGGGTGGGACTCCAGCACCTCTGCTGCTTTCAGACCACGTCCTGACAGCTGATGTCTTCCATTCCAGATTCTGGACTCAGAACTTTTTGAGTTGATGCACCAGAATGGAGATTACACTCATTTTTACTTCTGCTATCGCTGGTTCCTGCTTGACTTTAAAAGAGGTAATAATGTTCTGTGCCTGTAGTTTAGGGTTGTGTAGAACTGGAACAGCTCTGTGCTCTGTGTTGTGGTGTGAGTGAGTGTCAGGATGGTGAGTGGCAGCTGGGATCACTGGAGAGTTTGTAGCCAGGAAAGGTGAAGGAAAGGCAGCTCTGAGATCAGACAGCACTGGAATGAGGCCAGGCTTAGAAAGGGGAGTTGCAAATTCCTGATGATGAGATTGAAGCCAAGCTCCTGCCCAGTGCAAATGCCTGTTTGCTCCAGAAGGTGATCCCACTTGTCTGTGAGCTTTGATGCCTCCTGTCTCATCCTTGTGCTAAGAAGGAGCAGCTCAGCAATGCTCAGGAGCTGCAGTACTTGGAGTGGGGTGCCCTGTGTGGTGGGGAGCAGCCCTGATCCTTGCACAAGCACACTCCAGCAGGGTTGGTGCTGACAGGCCCACTGCAAAGCCAGACACACCTGGACACAGGCTCAGAGCTGCAGAACACTGGGGCCTCCTGTGCTGCTCTCACGTGGTCCCCGTGGTTCTGGCACCTTCCTGGGCTGGCCCTGCACCACCTCCAGGCTGGGGTACCTGTTCCTTGAGCCAGTTCTGTGCCTTACCTGCACATTGACAGGAGCTGGCTGCAGGAGAGGGGGAGAGGAAAGGGAGGAGTCTTCAGGGTCTGTTCATGTCTGAGTAAGGCCTGTAGACATTGGTGAGAGAGGAGGGACGTGGTCAGTTGAATAATCAGATGCTCTTGTAATGTTTATTCCCATTCAGAATTGTTGTACGAGGATGTATTTACAGTGTGGGAAGTTATTTGGGCAGCAAAGCACATCTCTTCAGAACATTTTGTCCTTTTCATTGCCTTAGCACTTGTGGAAGTTTATCGAGAGATTATCCGTGATAACAACATGGACTTCACTGATATCATCAAGTTTTTTAATGGTAAGAGCCATTTTGATAAAAAGTAACAAGACCTTGCTCCTTCTCCTTTCCTGAGACTGTCTGGTGCAGTTCTTGTTGTAACAAACCCATGATCATTTTATTTAACCTCTGAGTCTCAGCCCAGGTCCTGCAGCACAAGGGATTCATCCACTTCTTCTGTCTTTAATTCTCCAAAACCAAGCCCCTGGAATGTTCTGGGATTGCTGCTTGTTACAGTAATTAATTATTGCTAATGCTACATGAATATCCTGGCAGGGCAGGAGGGTGGTGCTGACAGTTAAGATGTTTGTCTGTGTCTCTTAGAAATGGCTGAGCACCACGATGCTGCAGAGATCCTGAGGATAGCCAGAGACCTCGTCTACAAAGTGCAGACACTGATTGAGAACAAGTGACCATGGACAGGCTGTCCCTGTGAGCCTCTGGATGGAGCATCCCTTGCACTGTAATTCCAAATGGTGTTTTAATTGCATCTTCCATGTAATGTAATAAATAGTGAGGAGATAGTAACAGACTTTTAAAACCTGAACTTTCCCTTCACCAGAAGAGGTTGGTGTTTGATAGTCCTTGTTACACTGACTTTGTATTTCTAGACAAAATCTTTTTTGCATTCTGTTTCCCTCTCTAGAAGACATCTGTCTACATCTTTGCGATGTTGAAAGGGGGGATTGGACAAACTGCAACATTTCTATTTTGACTTTCTGCACCTGTAAAGCCTGGATGCACCCTGTGTGCTCTGCCAGAAGCTGCCATGGAGGCAAGGCTGGGCCCACTGCTGCCAAGCACTGGCTTGTGTCCTTGGAGGAGCACGGTCCTGGCCTCTGTCTTTGCCTTGAACGTGGAAGAGAATGTGTCTGAGCTCATGTTGCTGAAACATTTGGGTTTGTATTTAGCAGTGATTAAAGCTGATTAGGTTTCTGGCTGGGAGAATGGCCTTAACCTAAATGGCACAGTTCATGGGAGCAGTGATGAGCTCATGAGCTAGAACACTCATGAGCTGAGTGGCTCTCAGTGCTCAGCCTTCATGGCCCAGCAGAGCTGCCTTTGTCTTGCTCTGCAGGCTGGCCCTGTGGCACTCCCAGCTGCCAGGCCCTGCCCTGTGCTGCTCAGGTGAGCAGGCTGAGCCCAAGGGCAGGACCCTGCTCACGCTGGCAGCTCCTGCTCCGGGGCTGTGCAGGGCCATGGATTCCTCCCATGGGGAGCTCCCCCGATCCCTGACTGCACACTGCTGCTCCCCCCTGCCCTGCAGGGCTGCCAGGGGTCCCACAGACACAAACCAGGCTCTGGTCTCTGCGAGCAGGACCAGCCCCTGCCAGCTGAAGGAGCTGCAGTGCCTGGGGGCTCTGAGCTGCTGCTGCAGCCCCTCTGGGCTGTGGAGCCCTCCAGGTGCCCCAGCCCCTCTGCCTAGCCCCAGGTGTCTGTTCACTTGAAAACTGGAGAAGTATTTTTTAAAAGAATGAGAAGAGTGAGAAAAACCTCCAACTCCCAGAGCCCAGGGAGTGATGGATGTACAGATAATACTGCACTATTTTCCTTGGTATGTTGGGAATGTTCTGTACAGCTGTTTCACACAAACCCAATCTGTGAACTTTGCTGTATTTGTTAGAACATTCTGTCTGATTGGATTTTATCAATGTTGTGTATTATTTATTTTTGTTGAGAGCAGACTATTCTCTTTATTGCTCAATTATTTATGTTTAAATGTAACTTATGAATAAATACTTATCATCAAGGCATCCCATGGAGCTATTTGAGAGCGATTTCTCTCCCCCCGAGGTGATTCCAGCCATGGAACAGGGATGAGGCTGTCTGGGAGGACAGGGTGAGATGTAATTAATGTCTCTCTGATGAGCTGCATGGGCTGTAGTGCTAAAGGCAATAAATAGGTCACCATTAAGTAGACTCCCGAGGTCCCTTAAATTACTTTTAGGGCAGTTTTCATGTACCCACCAGCTGAGCCTGAGCCAGCCCAGCCCAGGAACAGAAATAGGCTTATCACAAGTCTTAAGTAAGAGTTTCATCCTGAAATTTTAGGCCTGATTGTGCTGCAGCTGCACTGAATCCAGCTGAGCTGCTGGACTTTGAGGAGAGATCCTCCTCCATCACTCCCAGTCCTTGTAAACTCCTCCAGCTGTGTCTCCTCTGCAGCAGGGATGGTCCCTCCTCAGTCTCACCTGGTGCTTGGCTGCTGCTGGCAGCTTTTGCAGCAGTGTTCCAGGTTTTTCGGCTAAATAGGTCTGCCTGGAGATGAGTCCCTGGGGACTTGGGGAACATTTCCCCATTCCACCATGAAAAGGCCCAACAAAGGCCTCTGTGTGCTGGGGTGGGTGCAGCACCCCTCGTTCCAGCTAATCAGGTATTTATCCCTATCAATAGGGATCAGCCCTTTATGAAGTGCATCCAAGGACATGTTGGCCTAAATAAACTTCAGTGTCCTTGTGCCCTCTGCACTCACCCAGTGGGACTGGGGTGGGCAGGGCACCTGAGCACCACAGCTGGGCTTACACTGCCTCTTGTCCCTCTGTCCTTCCCACACGTCCCCACATCTCCTTTGCACAGTCTCAGTGATTTTCAGTGCAGTTCTTTAGAGCCCCCCAGCCCCTGACCTGCTGCCCCAACCACGCTGGGGTTTGCCTTGCCCCGTGCTGGATGATCATCCTCGTCTGTCCCTGCTGCAGAGGAGGGAGAGGGAGAGCCTGGGACTGCAGCTTCAGCACCTGCAGGAGAGACAGGTCCAGGTGAGGCAGGTCTGGGTTCAGCCCAGCCCACCCGAGACCCCGGTGGGGCTGGGACAGTCCCGGCTCGAGGGGCTGCTCTATTGGGCTCCATGGGGCTGGGGGACCCCCGTGCCCCCGCAGGGCCGGGGTGGGCTCTGCAGGGAGGGCACGGGAGCTCCCCGAGCTCTCAGGCTCCTGAAGCTGCCAGGTTTGCTGTCCCTGCGGAGCCCGGCTGGCCCCAGACACGCTCACGGGGCCGGGAGGGAGGGACAGGGACGGCATTGCACCGGGGAGTCACAAACAGAGGGAGGGATCTGCCTGCAAAGCACAGGGAAGCAAACGCAGAAACCCGTTTCCCATTTCAGTGCATGTTTATTTCATTTTTATATTTATTTCAGGCAAGTGCTTATTACATGGATATCATTCATGTTGGATACCTAAATTCTGGAGCATGAAGAGCCAGTATTGTACAGCTGAATAGTAAAAATACAATATGTACAAAATTAGTTGCTTTTTCACGTAGCAGATGTATCCAAACACATAAAAATCTTTACAGTCTAGTTTGTCAATATTCAGTATTTCAGTAAATTGGTAACACAGTGACACGTCCTCACTGTAAACACAGACTGCACCTGCCCAGGTGAGCGCGGCACGGGCTCCTCTGAGGTGCAGGGGGGGACGGGGGCTCCAGGCCAGCGATGGCAGCAGCTCCAGTGACACATTCCTAACGCGGGGAGCACAGCCAGGTAAAATAAATAAATAAATGCTTCAGGCAGGAGGGGGAGGTCACATGCAGTGACAGAGCAGGGGGTCCCCGCTCCCACCACGCTCCTCACCCAGCGACGCCCAGGCTGGGGCCTGGCCAGAAGCCAATAAATCACTGGGTGGTCGCAGCCCGTCCCTGACCCTCGCTCTGCCAAGCCCCAGCACGTTTTGGCTCAGGTTGTTAAGGCGTATCCGTAAGGCATTCCACGGGAGCAGCGGCCACAGCAGCACAGCCTGGGCAGGACGAGCCCAGCACAGGGCTGGGGGCTCGGGGCCGTTCCCTGGTGGTGGCTTCTGCCCCAGCGCTCCCTCACACTCAGATCCCCACTCAGAGCACGAGGGTGAATCAACGGGCCTCATCCAGAGCTAGAGCAGAACCAGCCGTGTCCTGGCGAGGGGCACCGTGACGTCCCACGGCCCCTTCCCACCAAACCTCACACACAACAGCCCTGCCCTGCCCTGCCCTCCTCACTTCAGCAGCCTCAGGTGAGGAGTGAGCCAGCCTGGGAGCAGCCAAACCTCTGCCACGACTGCTCCGTCCAGTGCTGGGCTCAGGCTGCTATTTTAATAGTTCAAGTCTGGATTATCAGGTGCTGTATAACAGGGACAGAAAGAAGCCATGACTGATTCTACCCACAGCCTATTTTCCTTAACACTAAACATCTGCTCCTAACAACTGATGTTTCACTCAGGGAGAAAATAACCTAAAGACAGTGTTATAATCCATTTTAATCTGTTCCAAATGATAACAAGGGATGGAAAACAGGCCATAAGTATGAGGGTTTTCCTTTCCTCACCCCCATAGCTTTTAGAATCAAAGTAAGACTGGAATGAACAACTGTTCAGAAAAAAACATGCCAAGTCTCAGAGGAGCCTCACCTGTGAGTGCCCAGAGCTGCCCACCTCCACACCAGCTCCAGGAGCCCTCTGCAGCAGCCACATGTCTAATTAAGCTAATTAAGCGAGTGCCTGAACCGAGACGGGCTGAGCCAAAGTCCTGCTCAGGTAAGCAGAGGTCACCTGGTTCATCTGGCCAAGGCTGCTCACCCCCTGCCAGTGGGGACAATCACTGATACCCCTCACAGAAAGGAAAGGGGCCAAACAAGCACCGACCACATCATCCCACGGGGCAGGAGACGCCTTCCCCCGAGCCCCTTGGACCCACCCAGCCTGGAACAGTTCTCACTGTTTTTTCTTTAAACGCAAAAAACACCCTCAGGATGCAAACCAGTCCAAAGAGACACAGGCTACGTACAAAAACCAGACACAATAAGCCTTGCATTGCATGTCTACAGGAATCTAGCAGGCGTGCACGGACAACCACACCGACACCGACACAGCAGCGACACCTCACCTCCACCTAACCACCCAAGGCATTTTTTTTGTTTCTTTTGTTACAGAAGGCCACTTTGAAATAAAACAAAGAAAAAAAAAGACAAGGAGCCCCAGAGCAGCCGGCTCAGTGGGATGATGAAGGCTCAGGACGTGCCCTGGGCACCTCGAGGGCAGAGGCCTCTGCAAAGGGCCGTCCCCTCTGTCCAGCTCTGCTCAACCTAACAAAACCCAGCCGTGCCAGGGGCCAGGGGTGACACTGGAGCCCTTCTGACACCCAACACTCGGCCCCAGCACGGACAGACAGATGGACACACACACACACACATGCAGAAAACCCCCGACGGCAGCAGCTTGGCTCCAGCCCTCATTCCCCCTGTGAAATGTGGGTCCCCAGCTGCCCCCACGGTGCCCCCAGGGACACAGGACCCGCTGATCCCTCTGGGATCCCACACAAGCAGCTGCAGAGACCGCGGGAAATCAGATCTTCCCTTCCTAAGATCAACTACACAGATCTGGCAAATTTTTACTGGTGAGGTCAGGATTGCATTCCTGTATCTGAAGTGTCAGCGTTAAGAGCTCTTCCAGGATCACATTAAAGCAGCAGTTGGGGCTCTCTGCCCCCTGGCTGGGCTGGCAGTGGCTCCACAGCCCAGCACGAGCTTTCCCCGTGGCCAGCCAGGGTTCTGTGCCACAGTGCCCACACATCTGCCCAGCTGCAAACACCCCTGGCCGTGCTGCCTGAGCTCCAAGCACAGCTCCAGCTGCTGAGCACAATTTGGCTGCTGGCAGCAGGACGTGGAGAGTGTGGGCTGCAAGGGCACCTGCACTGACCAACAGGCTCCAAGCCAGGGGGGACAGGACAGAAAACCCTCTCAAACTACTATGCAGAAACCCCATTTTCTATTGTTTCTGTGGCATGGTTACCAATAACTACTATTATTCAACAACAGAAGAGATTTCTTGTAAACTTCATATTTATTGGTTTTTTGGGGGACAAATGAGATCTTATGAATCCCCAAGTGTACATATATATTTATATATAGCTTTCTCCATAGGGAAAACATATATCAAAGGAGGAGAGACATTCCTAAAGTGCCCCTTGTCATACAGTACTGAACGGGATTTCTAAGAGCATCAGTGTAAATCCAAAGTTTCTGAGCAGGAATAACAGAAGTGGAAAAGGAAGGGCTGTGGCCGCTCTTCTTCCCACAGAATACAGAGAAGTCTGCTGACTTTGAAATACAAAAAGAAAAATCCCAAAGAATGTTTCTGGTAGCCCTGACACAGGCAGATGGGAACAGGGGTACACAGGATATCTGGAGCAGCCCCCGGCGGGCCAAGGGGGGGTTCCTGATGGGGGCCAACACCCACGAAGGGGATCAGACAGACAGACTGCATGGCCCACTTCCAAGGGGCAAGAAAAACTGGCCAAGACACAGCCCTGGGCAAGGCAGGGGCACTCTTTGCTCCAAACCATAAGGGAGTAGAAGTTGAGGTCAGCAGCAGCCCTGTGCACACAGCACAGCCCCTTCAGTAACCCAGCAGCAAGCTCTTCTCCCTGGGGCTTGGCCACCTTCCTGCACCAAGCCCCTTCCCAACCTGGCTCCTTCTCCTTCAGTGAGGAGAATTTGTGATTTTGTGAGTTGGAACGGTACAAAAAGGCAGGAGCACACGTCCTCCCCCTCCTGAGGCTGCTGCAGAAGGCAAGGCCACCCTCCCTCCTGAGAAGGAGGTGACCCTGCTGCACACACTCAGGCTGAGGAGTTTCTGACGAGGAGAAACTGAGCCATAACCAACCCTCTCTCTCAAATACTGGCACACAGTGGCCTCCTTGGGAAAGCACCTGCAGGGACAGAGGACAACAAAGTCCTGGCAATTCTGGGAATCCCCAGTGTTAATGATGCACTGGAATGAGAACAAATGATCTGCTTAAATGGGGTTCTATGAGAGAAATCCTTCAAGGTTTGTCCATTCTGCAGGAGCTGTGCTGGCAAGCACAGCCAAGACCTTCCTGAACTCAAGAATGCATGAAAGAAAAATAAAACAAGTGGTAACTGGGGCTTTATGAACAGACTTCACACAATTCCCAGTGACACCTGCTCAGAAGGCACAATCACCCCTGACCTCTGCAGTCACTTCTCCTGCCTCCAGGCCAGTTTTAACTGGGGACAGCACGGAGCAGGCAGACGTTCTCAATTACATCCCTGACACTGCTCACAGCAGTCCTCAACAGGCTGAAGTCCTGCTAGAATCAACAGGTCTTTTGGGCAGAGCATGGATGCTGTTTTCCAGGCCCCACACTGGACACAGCTCAGCCACCTCCTCCTCCTCCTCTCCCAAAGCTCCTGGGCACACATGGGAGCATCCTCCCACCCTGCCCTGGGAGAACAGCTGCTGGCTACAGCAGCATTTTGCCTGCAGAAAGGACTGTGGAATACTTGTTTTAAGAAGAGGAAGACAGAATGGAGATCATTCACAGCAGCAGCTACACACCCTGTGCAAGGACCAGAAACCAGCGAGCAGCACAAGACGTGCCAGGCAGCCTCCCGGGCAGGCTGGGCTGGCAGTTCCAGCAGAGCCAAACAGCATTCCTCCTCTCCTGGCTCTCTGGGATGTGCCCCAGGCCCCGGGAGGGGGAACAGGAGGGTCCTGAGGGAGGGATGAGGGTTCTTTGGTGCACGCCTCACTGTCAGACACGAGCTCTCACACAATCTCCTGCAGCAAAGCCTCATCCTGCATCAGAGAGATTGCTTCCCTGGCAAAGGGAACACAGCTGTTTGAACTGCCTGCGCTCTGGAAGGGAACCACATCCCCTTTTACCCCTTCCCAAACCCACCGGCTCCCGCACCAAAGCGTGGCCAGGGCAGAGCAAACTAACAAACATTAACCCATGCAGCAAATCCACCTCATTTCTCTGTCTTCTTGTCCCAGGTTCCACTCACCAGGCCACAGAAACGCCCTGCAAGCTGCCAGCACAAAGCGTGTGCCTCTGCCAAACAACAAACCCAAGAAACCTGGGGGGAGCTCGGACCAGCAGGAGGGACCCTGACCAGGGCCACGCCATGCACAGAGATCTGCAAAACCAATTATTGCATCAGCAAACCAAGCCAGACAAAATACAAAATCCCCCAAAAACATCCAAACAAAGCACTGTCAATCATTAAAATAATAAAAACCAGTATTGTTTTGACATAAAATCAAGTAATTTATAAAATGCCGACAAATCAAGTCTGGTTGTGTATTCTTTTTCCTTTTATTAGACAGGACAGAGAATTTCCTTAAAATGCCATAACAAGTCACAGTGATTTTAGATGGTTTTTGAAATGTAATATATCGATGGGAAGTACCTTTAACATGGTTTGACTCGTGGTTTGTTGTTGGGGGTTTTTTGTCACTGTACTCTGGTCCACCAAACTATCTATCTTATAGTTTCTTGTTTAGAGAGGACACTCTGGCTTCTTCCTCCAAAAATGAATTTTGTCTCATAATCCTGCAAAATAATCAACCTTACAAAAGGCCTTCAAATGTTATATTTATATATATATGTATATACATATATATATACACGCACATACACACATATATATAAATATAGACTTCTATGATTTTTTTTCCCATTCTACGCAATGTCTCAATAAAGAGATCAGCAATTTTTATTCTACAAAGAAGCAACACGTAAGAGGGCGAAATTAAAAGTCTTAAGAACATCATATCCATAGTTCACTCATTACACATAAAAGGAAAAAAAATCACCATCGACAACTGTCTTTGAAGTTTCTCGGCGGCGCGGCCCCGCGCCGGCGGCCCCGGCACGGCCCGGCCCGGCCAGCGCCGGCGTTCTGCCGCGCCGCAGCGCTTGGAATGTACGGAGTTTCCTCAGGAAAGGCTCCCGGCACGGAGCCGGCCCCGCTAGGCCAGCTTCAGCGTGCTCACCGGGAACGACGGCATGGTCACCATAGTCACGGGGTTGAGCACCGTCTGCCCCACCAGCTGCGGGTGGTGCACCACCTGCGTCCCCACGGCCGGCTTGGCCACCACGGCCGGCTGGCCCAGCCCCGCCGTGCCGTTCACTTGCTGGTGCGAGATGGTGTGAGCGATGTGGCTCACCACGGGCTGGCTGACGGCCACGGGCTGGGGGTACAGGGGCAGCTGCGGGCCCAGGTGGGCCATGTGGTTGATGGCGGCCGGGTGCACAGTGATGTGGCCGATGGGCTGAGCGGCGGTGCTGAGTTGCACGGGGCTGGACGTGGAAGGTGCAATGTGAGCGATGTGCTTGGTCTGTGGCCCCTGAATGACGTGGTTGACAGTCTGGATGACCGAGGCGTGGGTGGTGGCGGTGTGCGCGATAACAGTCGATTGCACGGTCGAGGCCGCCACGATGTGAGTCTGTGCGGGGACGATCGCCTGCGGCGGGACCAGCGCTTGCGTCTGCAGGGAGGGCTGGGCGTGGGGCTTCTGCTGGATGGACACGTGGGGGGGCAGGACCGTGGGGAGGGGGGCAGCAGCACTGGGGGGGACGGCTTTCAGCAGCTCTGGGTGCTGGCGCTGGGTGAGTTTTGGTAATGAGTTCACTGGCCTGTCATCTTCCATATCTTCGTCCATGTTGTCTTCACCCTCTGGAAAACACGAAAGGAAGAAACTCCCATAAAAACGCGAGCAGAGCATGAACTGGACCAACGAGCTTCCCTACAAGACAGCACCAGCAGAAGAGATGTGCAGGAGGTGTCACTGAGCCACAGGCTGGTGGCACAATGGCATGGCATGGCATGGCATGGCATGGCACGGCCTCTCCTCACTGCCTGTGGGCCAAGGACCCGGAGCCAGGCAAGTGTGACAGCTCAAAACCAGCTAGAGCTGGGTGCTGCCAACAGGCTGAGATGTCTCACTGGGCAGGCAAGAGGAGCACCATGAGCAGAGGCTGACACAAAGCACCTGGCTGAGCTGTCTGGGCTGAAGTGGGGTCCTTCTGGGAAGAGGAACAGGGTTTCCTTTCCTGGCCAGGTGTTCCACTGACTGGCACCACTCCTGCTCCCAGAGCAGGAAGGACATTGCCATGAAGAAACATGGCAGCAAGGCTCTCCTCTGGTTCTGGAGAATGGACTCTTGTCCAGACCAGGAACTAAGGAAGCAAAACAGGAATATACTAGCCCTGAGATCAGGAAGACAAGCCTGGCACCCCGCACTGCCTGTTCTAGTGCCAGTCATGCAGCAAAGAATAAAAATCTCGGGAGACACAGAAGCAGAGGAACACAGGAAGACAGAAGGAAGACACTTCCCCTTCACAAGCTCTGGGAAGCAGCAGATTGATGTGGTTGCTTTCGGCAGAGGCCACTGCAGAGGGAACAGCTGGCACAAAGCACTGCAGCTCCCAACTTCCACCAGACTACACCTGGAGCCTGCTCCTACCACCAGAGGTGATGAGCCTGAACAAACTCAGGTTTTCCCTTCCCAGAACCTGCCATGTCATCTGCCTGGCATGTCAAGAGCAAATGCTGACTTGAAGGAACTGCTGTGAATGGTTGTGCACTGCTACACCTCCGTGTCTCTGGAGAGCTCTACATCCACACACTGCCTGCTCCTCCTGCTGCAGATCCCTGGCGTGGAGAGAAGCATGCATTCTCCTGTCTCACAGAAACTTCTCACTGGAACCTCATGTCAGATATCCATTACTGCAATTTCATCTTCACTGTGAATCCTCCTCACACAATGCGAAGGCTCGTTAAGTTGTCCAAATGCTCTGGTGATCCTCCCTGCACCAAATCCTTCTTCTGTATGTGCTGAACACCCTCCCACATCCACACAAACACTCCAGGATGCCCACTTCTAATGAGCAGGGCTGCAGAGCTGTGCAAGAAAAAAGCTAAGTTTGGAAAGCAGGGATTTATCTCCACAATCAGGTGGGATGTGCAAACCTGCACTTTGTATCTGCCTGACACTGATGCACGAGCTTCAGTTTACTTCACATGAGCAGCAGTGTGTTGTTAACAACATTGATCATTACAAAACCTCCAAAACCTTTCACTTTATTCTGAATGCTGCTAAATGAAGATCCCCACCACTCCAATGACCTTCCAAGACCATTACGAAAAAAAGAACAACCATGGGTACCTGATGCTGTCGAGGTAGATGCCTGGTCATCCTCTGGCTGAACTGTCTGTCGAATAATCCTGTCAATCTCCAAAACATCCATCCACTGGCTCAGCTCGTTCTTCAGCTCTGCCAGCCGCTGCTGGGTAGCGATCTTCTCCCTCGCCAGCCGCTCCATCTCGTGCTCGTATTCCTTCTCCTTCCTCTTTAAAGTCTGAAGCCGGAGAGAAGAAAAAGAAATATAATGAGAACAAAGACAAGAATAACCTACACTAATCTGGTCACTCCCGTGTCCACAGCTCATGATTTTATACTGCCAGTTTTGCTGGTGTAAAATGTGTTCAGTTATATCTACAACTGCCAAATTCAGGCAGAAGGGGAAGGACAAGAGCTGGCACACAAAGTATTGCTCTAGTTGCAGGCCTTCTGCTTTCTGAGGGAAAACTGGTAACCCCCAAAATGGAAATGCTTAGAAGGAAGGAAAAAGCCGAAGTACTGGTGAGCTTCTGAGCAACACAGGCCACAGCAAGAGCTCCTGACCTAGAGGAGATGGTGGATGGTAGAACCAACAAGCCCTGCACCACGGGGAAATCCTGGGGTCAAACAGGAAGGAAGGGTGTTTGCTGTCCTCTCCTGCTAATGCCCATCCATTGGGAAGGTCAGGGAGCTGCTGCAGCAGCCAGCACAGTACAGAGAATGTCCCACACTGCCCAGCACTACTGCAGGGAAACACAAACCACATCCCCCAGGGGGATCAACTATTCCAAGGCCTGTTCTGTGAGTTTTTAAGCCAGTGTAGCACTGCACAGTCAGAGACCTGGTCTCCCAGCCCAGGGCCACACTTACTATATGCATAAGAGACAAAATTAAGTGAAATCTCTAAAAGCACATATAGACTCTCCATTTTCTGAAGTTAAGTTTCACCACTGGGAATTTGAATCCCACACACAGTTCTGAAAATACCAGCCACACAGAGCCCACACGGATGCTCCTGCTCCCTCACTGCTGGCAAGCACTGAGCTCAAAAGCAAGCCCCACACCTGGCAGAGGACCAGGCCCATGGTCTTCTCTAACACATCTCTTTATTTCTCTCTCAGGTTCTCCAGAATGAGTACAATCAGAGCCTGACCTCACGCCTTTCAGCAGTTCTGCTGGTGCTGCAGCTCACAGCTTTGCAGCTCACAGCCTGCTCAGCCAGCCTTTAATGCAGCCTAAGGCAACACAGATTGGGGCAGCTCCTGCTGCTACCTTTGTCCCAGTAATAACAACAAAGGAAGTATTTTTAAAAGAGCCAAACAATGTGTGTTAGCAGGGCACAACCACTGCAGGTGTGCCAATGGAGACAGTTCCTCTCCCTCCAGATCAGCTAAAAGCTCCTCAAAACAGAGGATTTTCATGCAAAGGGGGCAGCTCTTTCTCTCCTGTTGCTTTTCAAGCCAAACCAGGCAGCAGGCAGACCAACGACCCCACAGCTCTGTCCTGGGCAAGGCCAGCAGCCCACTGCAGGGAGGTAGCCATGGGGACAGCCAGGAAGGAAGGATGGGGACTCCTGGAATCCTGGCTCTGCACCAGCCCTGACCTGCAGCCCAGAGATCCCCACGTGGCTGAGGCCCAAATCCACAGGCCAGTTTTAAAGTCTGTTTCCTATCAAGTGCAGCCAAAGCATTTTGCCTGACCCAGAAAAGTCACATGCTGTGTGTGCTCTGATTGCCCTGCACAGGGTGTGGGTGACACAGGGAGGGACAGAGGGGCAGGTGAGGAGGAAGGTGCATGCTCCCAGATCAGGTTTGAACACACAAGAAGATTTGCAGGTGACTTGTCTGAATGCCTGCCCCTCACTATGTCATCAGGAAAGAGGCAAGTAGAAGGAAGGCTGAGGCTAAACCTGCTGTGAAACATGAGCCCAGTCCCTCTCTGCAGCATCTCCCCAAGCTGCTCTGAGGCAGGGCAGAGGACAGACCAGGAGCAGCTCCCAGGAGGAGCAGCACTGCAGCAGGCACAGCACACGCATATCCAAGCAGCTTTGGCTTCACTCCCTGCTGCGAGAGGAGACTCCCAGCACTGGGGGAAAGCACCACCACAAAGTATGAGCAGGGCAGCTGCTAATTAGTTACAAACTTTTAATTACTGGGAAGGCAGGCAAACCCTTAGCAAGCACCAGGAGGAGTCTCCCAGCCAAGAGAGCCAGGGAGTTCACTGTGTCACTCTGCAGGCACTCCACAGGCTCTGGGACATGGCACTGCTCCAAGGCCAGCCCTTGGGCTCTGCCTCCCTCGGTGCCAGCAGTCCCAGCCCTTGACTGGGTGCCAGCTCCCGGCAGCCCCTTGCAGGGTCTGCATCTCCTCCAGGGCTGGGGCAGGGCTCTGCAAGGGGAGCTGCTGGGGAGGCTGCAGCAGCAGATGGGCTGGAGGCACTGCTCATCTTTCCAAACCTATTCTGGGATGCAATTCACCAGAGCTCACTTGGTAAGGCAGATCTGCAGGCTGAGCTGCTCTGGCCTAATAATGAACTGGGTGGGATTAACTGGAGCCCTCTTTGCCCTCCTCTGAGCTCCCTGCCCCACTCTCTGCAGGTACACGTGGCTGCAGAGCGCCCCCAGGCTCTGGGGGGACTGGCAGTGTCCCTGGGGGCAAGAGCACTGCTCAGGGACAGGGACAGGGAGCCCGTGCCCTCGTGGCTCTCCCGGTGTGGACAGCGCTGGCACCCCGGGCACAGGCAGCTCCTGGCACCGCCTCCTGGCAGATTATTTTCTGCAAATCATCCTGCCCACATCAGGTGCCAGGATTTCCCGTCAGTCAACAGAAAGTCCAGAGTGACAGCCAACCCTGAGTCACTGGACTGTGGTCACTGACCTGCCCTGGCACATCGAAAGATCAGACACCCACTGACACCCAGGATGTTTTTCTGAAACAGGAGTTTCTGTCAGCACTATCACCATGGATCCCATGAATACAAAACCAGATGCTTTAAAATAACATATAACCACACAAGACACCTTTCCCCATACCCAAGTTTTTGCAATTTTCCAACAGAATGGGCATGTAATGGTAGCACTGAAAAGGGCAGAGGGGACCCTAAAACTACAAACACCACAGCAACTGAGAATTGAATTCTGATAAAAGAAATTAATACAAATGCCCAATCACCTTTCCTTCGAAATGTGAAATTTCAGTAAGGCAGAGGCCTGGGGCAGCTGCAGGGCAGGAGCTGCCACCTGAGCCACCTGCACTGGGAAGGACATGGCAAGGGTTCACATCTGCTGCTGGCACCGGGGGTGACAGTCAAGGAGCTTGCCAAGAGCCTGAAGGACACACACTTCACCTGGCTCATGAAATACTGACCCTGTTTCTCCACAGCAGAAGAATCACTGAGGTTACCTGTGTTGTTTTCCCCCTTGCTGAGGGAGAGGCCAGGCATGCCCCCCGGGCTCTGCTCTGCTGGCAGAGGGCAGCCCAAAGCTGGGGGGGCCTCTCACTGAGGCACCCATCCCACACTGCTCCTTGCACCACCAGGCTCCAGCACAGACCTTCCTTCTTACGTCTGCATCTCCATCACTGTAGCATTTTTTTTCTTGTTAAGCAATTGGGAACCCTGGTTGCCCAGGCAACTGTTACACTGCAGTGTGAGGAACCTACAGAAGCTACGACTTTAGAACTCTCTTATTTTTCGCACTTAAAAAAAATTCCACATGAGCATCACTTAAAAGAGCAGGCCCTGGCCGTGCAAAGGGGGAAGCTGAGCTACCCCAGGAAGAAAAAATGGATTTCCTCATAGTCCTGTGAATCCATCTATGGCTTTTGATGCTTGGGAAGCTTTGCAAATCAACTGGTGGCTCTGGTGAAAGCAGGTATGTCCCACTCTGAACACTGTCAGCTCTGCTGAGCTGAAGCTGAGGGAGCCTCTGCAGCAGAGCAAGGGCCTGACCCTCCCTGGCAGCACCACTGCATGGGCACAGCAGGGCTGCTCCTTGGGCAGCTGGCAGCGGGGACAAGGACACAGGGGCAGTGCTGAGTCCCTTCCTCTTTTATTTAAACACCAGCAACCAAATTAGAATCCACACGTGGGTTTGCTTTTGCTCCCCTAGGGTATGTGATTCTCCTCCTGTAGCTGTCAGCTCCTTGGCAGCCTTTATCCACCTGGATTACCGAAGCGAGACCACACGACTGCAGTGACAGCAAAGGCCTGACAATTCCAGCAGTAACTCTTCCCCCTTTGTGCCCACTGTCCTGGCTGGTTTGGAGCCACTGTCTGGTCCTTGTGTGCACCTCCCTGTCATCATCTGGTAAACAAACCATACACCACCTCCTGCTCTCCTTGTATAGCAACAGTCATTTGTCACTGCGAAGAATTTTCCATTTTATAGCTGTCTGTAATTAAATTGCTCACTCTCCTGTCAAGACTGGAAATAATGCCCCCAACGCCCTCCTGCACCTGCCTCAGGAATGCTGCTGGCCCTGCGGCTGCCATCAGAGAGGTTTAAAAGGCCTTATTACACAGCTCCCCTCACAAACATTTTATTAGCCGTTTAAAAACACACTTTCAATTATGAGTTTTCCAAAGCGTATTTCAGCTCTTTTCTTCTCTAACATTTGCTGATTAAAAATACCTCATCAATAAGCAGCCAGGAGAGCGATTTGCCATTTTGAGCCAGGTAATCTTGAACACTCTGCTCTGGGGACCACAGCTGGTGCCAGAGAGTGGGACATGCTGAGCCAGGGGGTCCTTGGCTGCCACTGACCTGCAGGAGCTCCAGCACAGACCAGACCAGCTGCTCAGGCTCTCCACTGCTGCACAGTTTTGATTCCTACAAGTAATGGAAAAAACCCTGCATCCTGAGGATCTTATTCTTGCTGGGACTGCCATGGTGCAGGAGATTCACAGCAGGAGCAAGAATCCACCAGCCTGTCTACAAAAACGTTCCAACCAGGACCAGAGGGATGCTGGGGAACAAGCTGTCCCCACAGAGTCCTAAATGGAACCCAAACAGCCCCAGCTACCAAAACTCCACTGGCCAAGGCGCTCACCTGTAGGATTTGGGGATTTTCCATCACTCCTATCAACTCTGGCCATTCCTACTTTGAACACTGCTAAACTGCCTACGTTCCTCAGCTGCCACAAGCAGTCTGCTCACCCAGCACTCGCCCCAAGCCCACCCGAGCTGCTGCCGTGGAGCAGAGCCTGCGGGCTGGGAAGCGAGGAGCCAGCTCCCCCAGCTCCAGGCCAGTGTCCCCAGCCTCTGCCTGCACCCTCCAAGGTGACAGCACCTGCCGGAGCCCTGCAGAGCCCCAGCCCCGCCGATGCCGGCCAGCCCCTCTGTCTGCAAGAAGCAGCCGTGTGTGAACCCCGGCTGGTTGCCACGGGAACCAAAGCCACGGTTTCCATGGCAACCGCTGCATTCTGCCGGCTCTGGAGATGAGATCCCGCAGCGATGCCGGATGTGCAAAGCACAGGTGGGGCAGCCACGTCAGCTGCGTGCCAGCCGGGCACTGCCAGCACCCCCAGCCGTGCCACGGGAGCCCTGCTCAGCACGGGGACACCTGCTTTCCTAACACAAGCTCAAATCACAACGGGCTCGACCCAAAGCCCTGACAGGTTCACAGAGCGAGCTCAGTGCCGGGAGAGCGGGGTGAGGGTCCCACCAGGACCGGTCCCCAGGGGACTGGAGAGAGGACAGCCTGTGTGCAAATGGGGGAGCCACAGGACAAGGACTTCAGCCTCCCAAAACCTCAAACTTCACACCAGGACCTAAAGCAAAGCCTGCAAGGTGAACCAGAGTGTCCCTGCTCGCCGTGAGCGTGACCCCCTGCCCGACAGCCAGGCAGGGTGGGTGTGTGCCAGCAGCCTCGTGACACAGCCTCGCAGTGACCAAACCCGGGCAGGGACAGCAGCCAAGGAGCTGTGCCCTGGGAGGTGAGCTCACCCTCACGAGCACAGGGACCCGAGCAAGGAGCCTGTCCTCACTGCAGGCTGCACCCACCTCCAGCAGGTCCCAGCGGGGTGGGCACCACCCGGCCCCAAGGGCAGGGATGGATTTCTGCTTCCCACAACAGGAAACACGCCTGGAGCAGCCATGGAAAATGAGAACAGGCATTGGTATCTACATTTGTCATTTCACATTGATAACTGCGCTTCAGCTCCTGATAAAAGCAGACATCAGGCCTTAATCTGTGATCAAAACTAGGGCTGGAACGTGGCTGCTTGCAGCGACCTGCCAGAGGCAGCTCCTGAAGCACCACGCTCTGGACAAAGTACAAACGGTCACTGGGGCAGAGGGGAGGAATGATCCAATCAGGAAGACAAAAAATAAATTCAGAAGAAAATAAACACAGAACAAGCCACCAAAAAAGTCCCAAAAAACCAAACAAAAAGGCAGCAACCAACTGGAACCCACAGTACAACAAAGCAAGGAAAAGCAGAGCCATCCCCAGGCCAGTCACTGGTCCCATGCTGGCTGTCACCAGGTAAGCAGATCTGGTTTAATTCCTTGATATGACTCCCAAGGACACAAGAAATTCAATTTTAATATAACTGAAGTATGACTTGCAATCACTTGGTGTTCAGCTTGGTCATGTCTTTTGCTTTTCCTATTTTTATTTTCTAACCAGTCTCTGTTGTTCAGGAAACAAATGAGATGTTTCTAATGATTCCAGAAGCCCCAAAGACCCTGAAATACCATGGTGTGCTTGTTACTTAGAAAATGATCCCCAACAAAATAACTTGGGAAATTAAAACTTGGTAATTTTTAATTTCAAATTTAATTCTGCAGTACTTAAATTTAAAAAAAAAATTGAAATGAAAAAAAATTGCAGGAAATATGCTTTTGAGATTAAGCGCCATCATTTTCTGCAAACAGAAATGAAGCATGCTGCACTCAAGAAGGGATCATTATTCACAACACGACTGCTGGATGCAGGACCCAAAGCTCTTCCCAAGCCTTTGTGACGATGCATGGACAGCAGCTCCAGAGGGCAACGGGCAGGTTTACACCTTGGAGCCACAGCCAGAGCTGTCTGCCAGGGATGAGGAGGTTTCTGAGCAGACACTTCATCCCTGCATGCACTTGCTGCAGTGCTTCTGTGTTTTCCTTGCTCCAGAAACGAGCAGCTGCTGCAGGAGCCAAGGCAGAGCTGTGGGTGGCTCCTGGCTGCAGCCCTCCCTCTGCTCCTGCAGGCTCGGGCACGTGCACGCGGCACAGGTAAGCTGCACACCTGAAGGGCCCTGGCCAGGGAGCAGCGAGGGGAGGGCTTCTCCCGGGAGGGGACAGAGGACACCTCGCAGAGCACAGCTCTGCAGGGCTGGCAGTCCCGAGCCCAGGGCTGTGACAGAGGCTCCCCCACAGCGGGCCCGGTGACTCAGAGCGCTGCCATCCTCCGCACCACCTCTCCTTCCTGTCTGCCCATCCCTGGAAGGAGGGCACTGCCA
This sequence comes from Onychostruthus taczanowskii, assembly GCF_017590055.1. Taxonomy (NCBI): domain Eukaryota; kingdom Metazoa; phylum Chordata; class Aves; order Passeriformes; family Passeridae; genus Onychostruthus; species Onychostruthus taczanowskii. Next base: position 483,563 of record NW_024506882.1, on the reverse strand, counting down.
GCCCGGCCCGCGCAGCGGATCTGGGTCACCCGAGGATCGCTCTCCACCCATCTCCCCCGCTGCCAGGACACAAACCCGGCTGCCGAGCACAAAGCACGCCAGCACCTGTGTGAGGCCGTGAGCAGAGCTGTGCAGGAGGGCCTGGGGCTGCACTGCTGCCCTGCACTGCTGCTGACCCTGCACTGCTGCACTGCACTGCTGCTGACCCTGCACTGCTGCCCTGCACTGCTGCTGACCCTGCACTGCTCACACTGCACTGCTGCTGACCCTGCACTGCTGCTGACCCTGCACTGCTGCACTGCACTGCTGCTGACCCTGCACTGCTGCTGACCCGGCACTGCTGCAGCTCCTCTGCTGTGTTTGGGGCTTTTGCTGTGTTCCAAAGGCAGGAGACTCCTGCAATGTCGCCCATAAAACAGAGCCCATGCAAGCAAGCTGTAATTATCACTCCTCTCGTTAGGCCCACGCGCTGTCTCCCTCCCATGCCAGCTCTCACAGCAGGTGGCAACCAGAACAAGCAACAGCCCCCAAACACAGCAGCCACCACAGCAGCATTCCCAAACCCTGTGCTGCAATCCACTTACAGCCTGGTGTGGTTTTTACAACCCTGAGTGCTCCTTCAAACCACTGCTTAAATGACAGCAGTGCAACAGGTGTGGATTCTCTGACAACTGCAAACACACTGACAGATTTACAATTCCATTCACCCTTTCCAAATTCTCATGTACAAGTAATGAGTGAGATACTTAAAAAAAAATCACCATCCCTCTTGGCAATGGTTAAGAAACAGCCTGCAATTACTCAACAAGATCCAAACGCTGGACATTTTTAATCACTATTACAGGACATGTTTTGTGGCCAGTCCTGCAGATAAAAATGCCCTGATGGTTCCCTGGATGAGCCTCCCTGCAGACAGGTCCTGCAGCAGCTGGAGTAACAGCGGGGAATTAAACACTGGGATTTTTTAAGGTCTTACTTCTCATCACTTTCTGAAATCTGCAGATGACACCACGTTGCATGACGAGAGCCTATGGATGCTGGAGGCCTTCATTACTGACACTGAGATTCAGGCTAATTAGCAAGATAGAATCAGTGGATCAGGTCAGGTAAACAACGTGAAGCAGCACAGCCTGGCACCTGAACGCTGCTCACGTGAGGGAGGCACGGCAGCTCCTGATGGACCCCACCCTTACCAGACAGGTTTTACAGAAGATGGGTATATTCACCTCACAGCTGGCACAGAATAAAAAATAACAGTTACAGCCATCCTCGTCAAGGTGGGGAACTTAACAGGATTCAGCAGCACAGCTAGGTTTATGCATTTTGATCAATAAACCAACAACAGTGCCTGAATGTAAATGAGTGCTGGTCTTTAACCACAACTACTGTCAGACCTGTGGTTTGTGTCTGCAGTCCAGCACCTCCCTGCACCAGGGTCTGGCTCTGCTGCAGGGCCCTCTGCACCCATCAACACCCAAACCAAGGCTGCTATGGCACCCAAAAATCCACTGGTCTTGTTCTGGTCCTCTACACAGACAGGGATGAATGACTGTGCTCAGGCTCCAGTGAAGTGACCAATAAATAAACAAACTAGAAGACAAAGAGATGCTGTGAGTCTGAAAAGGAAAATTTAACCAATGTAAAACCAGTATCTATCTGGTCTGTTCACATGTCCACAAGATCAGCTTAAAAAGGGCTTCACAAAGGATTTTTATGTGCACTACTTAGTATCCTTGGATGGTACTCTGGATTCAGTCTACCCCAAAGGGAGTCCAATCTGTTGATTACTGTTGGCACGAATAGGAAACATTCTTAGGTGCACAACTGTTACTTCAGGCAGTTTGGGAATCCAAGGGAGATGAGGTGAGGATAAGCAACTTAAACTTCATAAATGACTGGCAGCACTGGTGAGCACAGGTAAGGCATAAGGAAATTTCACCCTTCTTGCCCTTTCCCAAGGTAATAATGACAAACTGGCCATACTACAAATCCTTAGTTCACTACAGCTACATTTTGTCTCTAACTCTACAAGCTGGGCTACCAGAGGACTTCTGGGAATTAGTAAGCAAAGTCCATTTCACAAACAGAGCCAAAACTGCTCTGCAGGACCAGACCTGTGTCAGCACAGCAGCCCCAGTGCCTCTGCCAGACCCGAGCAGCATGTGCAGGGGCTGGGATCACAGCAGTGCCCTGCTTCCACACCTTCCAAACACTTCTGCTCTTTGCATTTTGCATGCCCTGGGAAGCTCAGCTGCACCTCAGACTTTGAAAGCACCTTGTTATTTACTCAGCATTTCAACTGTACTGGGGAAGCTGGCCAACAAGCAGGACCTGCAGCACGACCAAAGACTGATGGGTTGGGCTGGGCTGTGTGCCAGCTGTCCCAGTGTCACCTGGTGAGCAAATCACCTGGATGTCATCTGACACTAAACGTACAACAGAAAATAACCCCCGAAACCAGAGGGTGTTCAGGTGCCACAGGGACAGGCACAGTTTGAGAACGCAGAGTAGAAGTTGTTTAAGGGCTTCAGCTGGCTTCCACAGAAGATGATTCCATTTCCCAGGGAGAAGGAATCCTTCTGAGAGCAGCAAAGCCAGCCCAGCTGCACGGGCTGCGAGCCACATCTGACACGTGCCAGGCTGGTGTGGTCCCCTGCCCTGGCACTGGCAGTGTCACAGGGCTCTGGGGAGGACAGGCCTGTCCTCTGCTGGGGACATGCCCAGGACATGCCCTGGCAACTTTGAAAGCACCTTGTTATTTACTCAGCATTTCAACTGTACTGGGGAAGCTGGCCAACAAGCAGGACCTGCAGCACGACCAAAGACTGATGGGTTGGGCTGGGCTGTGTGCCAGCTGTCCCAGTGTCACCTGGTGAGCAAATCACCTGGATGTCATCTGACACTAAACGTACAACAGAAAATAACCCCCGAAACCAGAGGGTGTTCAGGTGCCACAGCGACAGGCACAGTTTGAGAACGCAGAGTAGAAGTTGTTTAAGGGCTTCAGCTGGCTTCCACAGAAGATGATTCCATTTCCCAGGGAGAAGGAATCCTTCTGAGAGCAGCAAAGCCAGCCCAGCTGCACGGGCTGCGAGCCACATCTGACACGTGCCAGGCTGGTGTGGTCCCCTGCCCTGGCACTGGCACGGGCAGTGTCACAGGGCTCTGGGGAGGCCAGGCCTGTCCTCTGCTGGGGACAAGCCCAGGAGCACGCCAGGCACAGGGCTCTGCTCTCCCAAAGCAAACAGCGTTTCGTTCTCACTGTGGCGCTTCCCACATCTCACAAACTTCCCGGAGGTCTCCAGCATTTCCACTGGGGCTGTGCAGGCAGCAAAGGAAGCACAAGAGCCGAGGTGGCCCGTGTAAAACCGAGCTGGCTGCAGCTGTGTGCCGGGGTCTGGAGCCCACAGCGCTGCCGGACCCACCGGGACACCCTCCCCAGCTGAGAGCCGCAGCACAGCCACGCTGCCTCAGGCTGAATCACCAGCTAAAGGGATTATTAACTTCCAGCTGCGTTGGGCCCCATTTCCTTTGTGCAACAGCGTGCTTAATTGCAAATTCTAATTTACTGTTGCAGAGCACAAGCCCAGGTCCAAGGATAAATTAAAATGACAGCTCTATGGGAAGTTCAGAATTTAACTTTCTAACTTATCTGATTTGATGCAGATACAAATATTTAAATCCAGCCAAGGAAACAAACAGCCTGTTTCTAAGAAGTTCCAGCTGGGAAGGGGGGAAGGAAGGATTTTGTAGGAAGAGAGGCTACAACAATCAGTGTACTGTCAGTGCCTGCAGGAGCAGAACAGCCGTGCCGAGCTTTGGCTGGTGCTGTGCTCCTCCCCTGCGAGGCTCATTTGGGTTTGAATTTCTTGAGCTTTTTTTCCCCTTTAGTGAAAAACTACTTTGCTATCCTGAGAGTAAGAGCTTTTACTTTTAAATCTCTTTTGTACAACTGCCCTGTTCTCTTTTCAAGGGAAACACTGAGCCTGTGAGTGAAACACACGGAGCCTGGCACACGATTGGTGGCCATCCTCACATGATAGATGTTAGTTCTGTTGAAACAGATCAAACCTAAATTCAAACTACAGTAAAAAAAAAAATTAAAATCTGAATGCTGAAATTTCAAATCAGATTTCTAGTAATCTGGATTTTTTAGCACAACTGAATCCTGAGACAATCACAGACCCAGGGCTTTGGTGCTGCCAAGGAACACAGTGCTCGGGATACTCCCTGAGCAGCTGCCAGAGAGGATGAGGAGGAGAAGGTGATGTGGTGAGGAGCTCACACAACGTCACTGCCCGCAGGCGGAGAGCCAGCCCTGCGCCGGGTCAGTGCCAGCTCCCTGCCAGCCCAGTGCCAGCCCAGTGCCAGCTCCCTGCCAGCCCAGTGCCAGCCCAGTGCCGGCCCTGCCGTGCCAGCCCAGTGCCAGCCCAGTGCCAGCTCCCAGCCAGCCCAGTGCCAGCTCCCTGCCAGCCCAGTGCCAGCCCAGTGCCGGCCCTGCCGTGCCAGCGCTCGCCATGTGCTCCCCACACACGGGGAGGCGGACGCTGGCACGGCCCCAGGGCACCGTGACCTTCCCTGCCACGCCAGGCGGGCACCCGGCGGCAGGAGCAGCCACGGACAGACAGACTGCACACTGACAGACAGACTGCACAGTGACTGACGGACAGACAGACTGCACACCTGACAGACGGACAGACAGACTGGCGCTCGCCATGTGCTCCCCACACACGGGGAGGCGGACGCTGGCACGGCCCCAGGGCACCATGACCTTCCCTGCCACGCCAGGCGGGCACCCGGCGGCAGCAGCAGCAGCCACGGACAGACAGACAGCCACGGACAGACTGCACACTGACTGACGGACAGACAGACTGCACACCTGACAGACGGACAGACAGACTGCACACTGACTGACAGACAGACTGCACACTGTCTGACGGACATACAGACAGCCACAGACAGACAGACTGCACACTGACAGACTGCACACTGACTGATGGACACACAGACAGCCCACTAACCAATGGACAGCCACAGACAAACTGCACAGTGACTGACTGCACACCAACAGACAGACTGCACACTGACGGACGGACAGACAGACTGCACACCAACAGACAGATGGACGGACGGACAGACAGCCACGGACAGACTGCACACTGACTGATGGACACATAGACAGCCCACTGACCGATGGACAGCCACGGACAGACTGCACACTGACTGACGGACAGACAGACTGCACACTGAGGGACAGACTGCACACTGACAGACAGACAGTCCCAGCCCAGCCCCGCACAGCCCAGCCCGGCCAGCAGAGAGGCTCGCCCTGCACACTTCACCACCAGGCTGCCAAAATCCAAAGAGAGGCTCAGATCTTCTCTGGAGCCCGTCAGGCCCCAGTACAACCACAGCCCAAAAACCTCTGTTCAACACAGAGAGTGGCTGGGTACAGCCAGGGTTTGCCCCAGCCAAAGTTCTCTGAGGGAAGCTCTTGGTGAAAACTAAGAGGAGGGCTGAACTGATCTAATTCTGAGGCATTACTGACTCTCCAAAGCAAAGCTGAAGTGAATAATCAATTCTCAACACCAGAGGGAAATGGTGTTTGAGAGCGACTGAAGAAAAATGGAAACAAAGTGAGAAAAGATTACGTTTTACTGTGGAAAAGACCATTGTGATCAATCCTCAGCACCTTTTATTCCAGTCAAAATGTACAAGGTGTACTGGCTCTCTATTTGCACTATAAATGCAGCAACTCTTCCAGTTTCCAGCTGAATTTTACTTGCATTACACGCCACTGATTTCACATTCACAGGGGACATCTACAACAATTTCTTTTGTGCTACTATTAACCACTTTCACAAACATTAAACAAGCAAACACTAATACTTATTTCCCTCCAGCTACAAACACAACTGATTTTTACCCGTGCTTTCTCCCAGATTCACTCCTGGTGGTGCCCCATCCACCTACAGCTTCATGCTACAACCTCAGATTCTAGGCTTTCCTTGCCTCCAAGCAAGACCTGTACTCACATCACTGTCTCACACCACTCCATCATCACTCCATCTCACCAAAATTTTGAGACATACCAAATCTTTACAGAAATCTGTCTTTTGGTTAAGCCAACAGAAAACCTCCCCAAACCATACATATTAAAATTCACCTGACCCCAAAAGGAAACAACAGAAGTTCAGTCAGCCTGGACCTCCAAGATGACCTGAATTATCTGCTCCTGCCAGCACCACTTCTGGCAGGGATGATCTGTGGCTTGGGACTCGCAGAAGGGGAGTTTCCCTGCAGCCCAAAGGCAGCTCAGGCCCTGCCCAGCCCCAGCCCCAGAGCTGCACGTACCTGGATGTATCGCAAGGCACTCCTGAGGACGCTGAGGTTTGAGGTCTTCTTGTCATCCACGTTGGGGATGTTGCGCTTTAATGTCTCAAAGCACTCTTTCAAATGTGCACGTCTAAAGAAAACACAGGTGGGTCGTCAGCTGCCAGGGGACACACCAGGAACCAATTCCACCAGAGGGGAGAGCCTAACTGGGGCCTTAATCCAGCAAAGCACCTGCACCTGTGCATAGCAGCTCACCCCAGCAGGGCCTGTGCCTGGGCTCTGTCCCAGCTTTGTTAGGAACACCGTGCAGCCTCCAATGAAATAGCTCACTGTGCTGGTGCTTTCACTGCCACCATACTTACAGTTTAGCTAGTCAGGCTTGTAAGAGTCTTGGGTCAGAAACTGATGTTTATTCTGTATTCACATTATACACTGACCCTTCATTTGGGGTATTTTACTCTTTTTAAATCAGGGTCACACTGTTATGCACTGTTACTGCTTTGCAGGATCAGGGCGGTTGGGATGCAATGATGCAGTTAAACAGATCATATTGGGAAGCAAGAAATGCAGAACTGAGCTATAAGAAAGCCAAGCAATACTGCAAGATTCAGTAAAAGTCACTAAGAATTTTATTCAGGTTATCTGTTTAAAAAACAAGCAAGCAAACAAACAAAAACCCGCCAAAGCCAAACAAATATTGACAGACAATAGGCCAAAAAAAGGAGGGGAATTACAATTAAAAAACCCAAACCCCTGGCTTTCTACGCACCTGTTCTTCTCCAATTTATTATGTACTTCCCTGGTCCCAACCCTGTAACCCAAACAGAACAAAGATCAGCTCAGTGTCAGGTTGAAAACTCCTGCCTTGTACCTGTGCTTGCAACAGTGTCTGTATGGCAAGATGCAAAAGCAGCAGAAGTGTTCATAAATCACTGGTTTAACACCAAGTACATAAATATTTCTGCCTATACTGTTTCAAGATAAACTCCATACTCTACATCAGAGCACAGAAGATACAAACAGGTGTGATGTCTGTGTATATGCAGGCACGGCTACTACCAACAACACGGAAAGACACAAAGTATGAATTTTAAGTATTTGTAGAGACCCAGAGAGCCCAGATTCAGACCTGGCTCTGATCTATGCCTACACTCCAGTGGGAGAAGGTTTGAGCAGCTCCAAATTCAGCGTAAGGGTTTGGGCAGACACTTCCAACTGCTTTGGGTTTTCACTGTGCGTGAAACAACACAGCTGAGGATAAACATGGAATGAAGCAATACAGGAATTCTCCAGTCACTGCTCAAGGAAAAACCAGCGTGAGTTTCTGGTTTTGGGGTTTGAGTCCACCCACTCTCTGAATCAGAGGAGTATTTTTAGGAAAAGCCAAACAAATACATGTTATCTCAGTTCTTCAGCTCAGTTTTTCAGTGATAAGGTACATTAGCAGATGTGGAGATTTCAAGTATCTTTCATACACTGTGCAAAATAATTATTTGCCTTTGACTGAAAATACAGGACATTGAGGTAATACTATTCAATAAACTGTCACAAATATTTGACAGCATTTTCCCATGAAACATTTACAGGCTGAAAAAGACATGTTTTTGTGCTTATGGAGCAATTCTGGGGGGAGGCAGTGGCGATGCTGTGCTCCACACTGGCAGCACAGCCCCCAGCTCCCAGGGCAAAGCTCAGTCTGGCAGCACAGCAGCAGCTTGTGGGTGCACTTGCAGCCACCCCACTGCCCCCAGCCCGGTGTGCAGCCTGCCCTGCAGAAACCTCCTCCACAGCTCCCTGAGCCCACACAACGACAGTGATGGGCTCTCTTCTTTAGTGCCCAGACTGACAGACCCTTCCAGCAGCAGACAGGCTCTGAAGATCTCAATCTGCTTAGAGGAATTACACTGGCGTTTTACTGAAGCCTTTATCTTCACAAACTCCTGTCTGCATTACTTTCACCGTTTCTGTGCATTTTGGGATCTGTACGTCCCAATGAACCCTTTTTCTGCCCACTGCACATCTCCACCAGTCCCCACGGCATTCCCACGCCATCTCCAACACCCCTGCCAAGAGACATGCCCTGCTGCAGGCAGCCAGGAGAACAGTCAGAGGCACAGCCAGCAGGGAACACTGAACAGATCCAGGTCACTTACACTGCAGGAAAATTGAGGGGCCAAAGGAAACAGGTAAAACTGCTGCAAAGAAGGGAATGGTTTGTTCTCCCAGTCCACAAGCAGTAATACCAGACTCCCTACTGGGATACTGTGGTCTGGAAACAACCACCTACAGAGATGGCAGGGTCTCCACCAGCCAAAGCTCTTAAGAACAAGCCAGAAAAACACTAACCTGGAGCAACATCAGAGCCACAAGTCCTGTCAGAGGGCGAGGGCAGACTAAATAGCCTTCAGCCCCTTCCAGCTGCAAGATTCTGAGCAAGCAAGAGGCCCTTAGCACTTGCAGCACTGAGAAACTGGTGATCTCTGTCCTCAGAATAACATCTCCCAGAGCCCATTCCAGTTTCAAGAGAGCTCCCACAAGCAGCAGCGCACTTTGATTTCCCTGACCAGTACAAGCAGTGATCTTTTGCCAAACATAACGCGAGACACCACTTGAGATCAGACGTGCAGGGCTGGGACTCGCTTCCTAACACAGTTCTGGCTTGCAAAAAAAAAATCCTTATACAAAATCTTACAGTGTGGAGTGAGGGAGGAAAATAAAAACCCGTCAAGCCAAAAAGCCCTGCTCTCAGCAATTCGAAGACATTCAACATCCACAGGTCTCGGCGTTTCTGACCCAACAACACTTCGCACAGGCAGGAGCCGCCCCGGAGAGACGCGGCTTTGCTTGTCCCTCCTGGACACGGACGCACACGCGTGCACTCACCCTCCAATTCTCTTCTTGAGCTCGATGGGTTTCATGTCGTCGGCCGGCGCCAGCTTCAGGGCGCCGAGCGGCGCGGGCGCGGCCGGGTGCTGCAGGGGCTGCAGGGGCTGCGGCACCACATGGTGCTGCGAGATGGCCAGCACCGGCGCCGCGTACGGCGGCAGCGGCTTGGGGCTGCCCGACGGCGGCGTGGCCGCCTTGCCGTCCGGCGGCTGCGGCCGCTGGATCGCCGGGGCCACCGAGGGCGCTTCCTTGGGCACGCCGGCGGCGCTCACGAGGGGCTGGTGGCGTTGCACGAGCGGCGGCGACAGCGCGGCCTGGGCTGCCTGCTGCGGGGAGCTGGTGACAACGGGGATGGGGATGACCGAGATGGGCGCTGCCAGGGGCGCGGGCGGCAGGGGCACGGGGCCCGGCGGGGAGATGGGCACCAGCAGCTCGCTCCGGGGCTCCTCTGGGGACAGGGTGCTGTTGGCCCGTGGCACGCTGGCCTTGCCCGCCTTCTTCTGCTCCTGCTCCCTCTCCAGGCACAGCTTCTCATGCTTCTCATTCTCCTCTGAAAGAGAAACATCCACAGTGAGGAACGGCGCTTCCCTGAGCAGCCTACCCCAGCAGGGGCAGGATCCCTAAGTTAAAACACCCTGGGTTTTATACTATCCTGAGTGAATCCCGGCTCAACGGACACTGCACCGATACAAACACATCAGGGCACCTCTTTACTGCTGCGGATTTTAATCAAGCTCTTAAACTTGGCTTTGATGTGTGTATGTTCCTATATGTTTTCAGAGCACCAGACAAAGTAAATGAAATCTGTGTGGCCCGACTAGCAAAATAAACCTCATCAAACGCAGCCCAGGGCTCTGGCTTTAATTGCGTGAACATGGCACAAACAAAATTTATTTATACAAGTCCTGTGGCGCCAGTGGCCCTGGCATCTAGACATTGCACAGCCTTAATCAAATATCTCCAAACCCACCATCCGTGAGGCTCAGCAGATCCAGCTCCTGACAACCTCTGAGGAGCTGCAATGAAAGGTGGTGCAGCAACTCCTTCACAGTAATATACAAACATTTGGAAAACAAAACCTTAATTTATCAAGGGAGGGATTAGAGGAAGGACGTGGACAGTCGGGTGTTCTGTCTTACACAGTCACCAAAATCAGGTAATTCAGAGGAAGCTCTAAGAAACATCCCAACAGAGCCTCTCCCAGGAGAAGCTTTGGCTCAACTGAAACGCTGGAGTCAGAGCATGTATTTAGGAAATTAGAGAGAAGAGCATGTATGCTGCCACCTGGAATTACCAGGTTATGTTCAATCCCCCAGTGATCTTCAAGACAATCTGTACTGAACACAACAAGTGGAGAAAGGGGAAAAGGGCCAGGGCACAGAGCTGCCCAGACCTGGCCATCCCCGAGCGGCCCTGCCACTACCGGGATACTTTCTAACCCATCTTTTGATTTTGAGAGGTACAGCGCAAAAGCTACAGAGAGCAAAAAAAACCAACAAAACTCTTACTCCCGACTCTGAATGCCCTTTGGTTCGTGTGACCGCACAGCAACAGCGACCCAGATCCAGTCGACACAATTTCCTGAAGTTCAGCTGCAGCAGCAGCCCAAACACAGCCCAACCTCCCTTGGAGAGCACGAGCCAGGTCAAGCAGCCAGCTGCCAAGGTAAACACTGTCCTGACCCACACCTGGAGAAACACCCCGTGCAGCAGGCTCTAGCCCTGGGGCTGCAGCCCCACTCTGTGACCCTGCAGCACTCACAGCACCACCACGTGAAGTTCTGTCATCAGGAAGGGTTTCTCATCTTCCCAGGGCTGCCCGAGACTCAAATCCAAAGTTTTCATTCAACTTCTGCAGCACAAGTAGGGTGAGTGAGCAAAAGATCTGACTGACTCCAAAATAGGAGGGAGGTTGCTTAAGCAGCAGCTGAGCCTTAAAGCTGCATTTCTCTGTATTTTCTCAAAATATTTCAGAGTATTATCAACAGTTCCTTAAAGGAAGAAGCGAAGCAGCAGAGGGTGGCAAAAAACTCAGCAGGAATCCCCGGATCCAAACACAAATCTTAGCTACCAACAATTTCAGAGTGGTTCAGTTCAATGACATTAATAACTAATACAGAAAAGCCCTTTGTCTGCAGATCTTTTGCTCCACTTTGCTGCTGGTTGGCAGCCAGAGCCAGCGCAATGGCCCTGGCACAGGGTGCATGAGGAAACCCAGCCCGAGGACCTGCTGACTCACGGTGCTCCCTGAGCACGTCCAGCCCCGGGGACACAGCGCGGCCGAGGCTGAGCACACCGCCGTGCCAGGCTCACGGCAGGGCTCGGCCCACGGCAGGGCTCGGCCCCACGGCAGGGCTCGGCCCCACGGCAGGGCTCGGCCCCACGGCAGGGCTCGGCCCCACGGCAGGGCACGGCCCCACGGCAGGGCTCGGCCCCACGGCAGGGCTCGGCCCCAGGGAAGGGCTCGGCCCCACGGCAGGGCACGGCCCCATGGGCCCCACGGCAGGGCTCGGCCTCACGGCAGGGCTCGGCCCCAGGGAAGGGCTCGGCCCCAGGGAAGGGCTCGGCCCCACGGCAGGGCACGGCCCCATGGGCCCCACGGCAGGGCTCGGCCCCATGGCAGGGCTCAGCCCCACGGCAGGGCACGGCCCCATAGCAGGGACCGGCCCCATGGCAGGTCACAGCCCCACGGCAGGGCTCAGCCCCACGGGCCCCACGGCAGGGCTCAGCCCCACGGCAGGGCTCAGCCCCACGGCAGGGCTCGGCCCCACGGGCCCCGCGGCAGGGCTCGGCCCCACGGCAGGGCTCAGCCCCACGGCAGGGCTCAGCCCACGGCAGGGCTCGGCCCCATGGCAGGGCTCAGCCCCACGGCAGGGCTCAGCCCCACGGCTGCGCCCGGGCTGGGAGCAGGGAGCATCACAGCAGCCTTTAATGGCAAGCCGTGGCAGTGCCGGGGTCTGCTGAGCACAGCAGGACCTGCCCGGGCTGCTGGAGGTGACACGGCCACAGCGGAGCAAGCACCCAGCCAGGACACCCAGACCTGCACCCACATCTGCACCCAGCCAGGACACCCAGACCTGCACCCACATCTGCACCCAGCCAGGACACCCAGACCTGTACCCAGCCAGGACACCCAGACCTGCACCCAGATCTGCACCCAGCCAGGACACCCAGACCTGCACCCACATCTGCACCCAGCCAGGACACCCAGACCTGCACCCACATCTGCACCCAGCCAGGACACCCACATCTGTACCCAGCCAGGACACCCAGACCTGCACCCAGATCTGCACCCAGCCAGGACACCCACATCTGTACCCAGCCAGGACACCCAGACCTGCACCCAGATCTGCACCCAGCCAGGACACCCACATCTGCACACAGCCAGGACACGCACATCTGCACCCACATCTGCACACAGCCAGGACACCCACATCTGCACACCCAGACCTGCACCCAGCCAGGACACCCAGATCTGCAGCGAGGGCAGCACCAGTGCAGGACCCAACCTGGAACTCCTACAACCAGCTACACCCATCGGGAAGGGAGAGAACAGGGAAGCAAGGTTAAAGCAGGCATTACTGATCACAAGTATTTATGTAAATGTCTCTAGAAGCAGGTGCAGCCCTCGGGCTGCTGACAATCTGCCAGTAAGGCCTTTGGTGTTGCTCCCTTGAGCTAAAGAGTTTATTTCAAGGATTTTTTTCTTCATACTCTTAACAAGGGGACTGAGGACAGAACAAACCATGGGAGGTAACCAGTCATGAGAACTCCCAGGGGATCTGAACCACAGCAAGAGGGGTCCTGGAATCCCACCCTGCCCACACCACTCTGCCTGCCAGCAGGTTCACATGGCCAGAGCAGGCACCTCAGGTCCCTGGCCACACCACCCAGGCAGTGACAGCAACATCAGCAGGCACGGCACAGAACAGCAAATCCTGTCCTGGTAGGACACAGAAACAGGGTCAGCACCCCTGACCAGCGGCCTGGTGCTATTTAGGGCCTCGACGGTCTGAGTACACAGCACCAGGCACTCTTTGTTACCTAATAATCTGCTGCGTTTAAATATATCTTGTCCCTTTTGCCTGCCCTGGAAATGCCACCCATCTGTCACAGCAGGGCTGCCAGCGCCAGCCAGGAGCAGCGGGCACAGCCACACGTGCCCCCGGGCCGGCAGCAGGCAGGGCACGGCCCAGCCTCCCGGAGCCACGCCGAGCAGCAGGCTCCGAGGGATGTCAGAGCCTCTGTGTGCTCCGAGGGATGTCAGAGCCTCTGTGTGCTCCGAGGGATGTCAGAGCCTCTACCTGCTCCGAGGGATGTCAGAGGCTCTGTGTGCTCCCAGGGATGTCGGAGCCCTCTGTGTGCTCTGAGGGATGTCAGAGCCCTCTGTGGGCTCCGGGGGATGTCAGAGCCCTCTGTGGGCTCCGGGGGATGTCAGAGCCCTCTGTGGGCTCCGGGGGATGTCAGAGCCCTCTGTGGGCTCCGGGGGATGTCAGAGCCCTCTGTGGGCTCCGGGGGATGTCAGAGCCCTCTGTGGGCTCCGGGGGATGTCAGAGCCCTCTGTGGGCTCCGGGGGATGTCAGAGCCCTCTGTGGGCTCCGGGGGATGTCAGAGCCCTCTGTGGGCTCCGGGGGATGTCAGAGCCCTCTGTGGGCTCCGGGGGATGTCAGAGCCCTCTGTGGGCTCCGGGGGATGTCAGAGCCCTCTGTGGGCTCCGGGGGATGTCAGAGCCCTCTGTGGGCTCCGGGGGATGTCAGAGCCCTCTGTGGGCTCCGGGGGATGTCAGAGCCCTCTGTGGGCTCCGGGGGATGTCAGAGCCCTCTGTGGGCTCCGGGGGATGTCAGAGCCCTCTGTGGGCTCCGGGGGATGTCAGAGCCCTCTGTGGGCTCCGGGGGATGTCAGAGCCCTCTGTGGGCTCCGGGGGATGTCAGAGCCCTCTGTGGGCTCCGGGGGATGTCAGAGCCCTCTGTGGGCTCCGGGGGATGTCAGAGCCCTCTGTGGGCTCCGGGGGATGTCAGAGCCCTCTGTGGGCTCCGGGGGATGTCAGAGCCCTCTGTGGGCTCCGGGGGATGTCAGAGCCCTCTGTGGGCTCCGGGGGATGTCAGAGCCCTCTGTGGGCTCCGGGGGATGTCAGAGCCCTCTGTGGGCTCCGGGGGATGTCAGAGCCCTCTGTGGGCTCCGGGGGATGTCAGAGCCCTCTGTGGGCTCCGGGGGATGTCAGAGCCCTCTGTGGGCTCCGGGGGATGTCAGAGCCCTCTGTGGGCTCCGGGGGATGTCAGAGCCCTCTGTGGGCTCCGGGGGATGTCAGAGCCCTCTGTGGGCTCCGGGGGATGTCAGAGCCCTCTGTGGGCTCCGGGGGATGTCAGAGCCCTCTGTGGGCTCCGGGGGATGTCAGAGCCCTCTGTGGGCTCCGGGGGATGTCAGAGCCCTCTGTGGGCTCCGGGGGATGTCAGAGCCCTCTGTGGGCTCCGGGGGATGTCAGAGCCCTCTGTGGGCTCCGGGGGATGTCAGAGCCCTCTGTGGGCTCCGGGGGATGTCAGAGCCCTCTGTGGGCTCCGGGGGATGTCAGAGCCCTCTGTGGGCTCCGGGGGATGTCAGAGCCCTCTGTGGGCTCCGGGGGATGTCAGAGCCCTCTGTGGGCTCCGGGGGATGTCAGAGCCCTCTGTGGGCTCCGGGGGATGTCAGAGCCCTCTGTGGGCTCCGGGGGATGTCAGAGCCCTCTGTGGGCTCCGGGGGATGTCAGAGCCCTCTGTGGGCTCCGGGGGATGTCAGAGCCCTCTGTGGGCTCCGGGGGATGTCAGAGCCCTCTGTGGGCTCCGGGGGATGTCAGAGCCCTCTGCCTGCTCAGAGGGATGTCTGCCTCTGCCTGCTCCGAGGGATGTCAGCCTCTGCCTGCTCCTGCCTGTCACTAGGGACACTGTCAGCACCAAGAGTTTATCAAGGGCATGTGCCTTTGCAGAGCCAAGCATCCCACTCTGCGTGTGCTCAGTGGAGAACGTCTCTCACTCCAGGAACAGCGAGGCACTTCTGTGGTGTTGTTTTCTGAATGGTCTGAAGTGTTTTTCTGAATCATGCAACGCTTCTGGGAACTTATCCTGCACACTTTGAACTGCTACTGCCCTGGAGAAGAGTGCCCTGGGTGTCTCTCCCTCTGGTATGCACCATGTCACCCGCAGGAGTCACTCCAGGCTGCTACCAGGAAGGTGCTGGGTACAGAAGAGTCTCCAGGTATTTACTACTCCAAAGGCTGCCCTGGGGGGGACAAGTCTTGCCAAGAGGAAGGGCAGGCTGGAGCCTGGAGGCTGGATTCTGTTTCTGCAGGTCCCTGGCTCTGCAGGGGAGAACCAGGAAGGGGGAGATAAGAACAGTCAGCAGAACTGGAGCCCAGCAAAGCTCAGCATCAGCCAAGCAAGCTCTGAGTCACAGCAAATGCTGCTGACACCAGAGCTGCAGCACACAGCCACGGGCACTTCCAGGCCCAGGAACAAGCTTGCAAGACTGAGAACCCTCTAAAATCAGGACACTTTTCTGACTCCTTCTGAATTTTGGTTGACAACAGCACAAGCCCCACTTTTCTCTCACATCTTAGTGAAAACTTCGCAGTTTGGTGCCCAGCCCTTGGCACCATTGTTTCTCCACCAGTACCACGGCAGACCAAAGACATGGCACTGCTTCCCAAAGCCCTCAGGGCTCCTTTCTGTACAGAGTACAGAGCTGATGGAGAGTCTCATTTCTACAGGAACTCCAGGACCATTAGGTCACCAGGATGCACTGTCACAGCTGCAGCATCGCACCTTGGCGGGCTGGAGGGATGCACAACTCCTGCTGTTCCTTTCCATGGCATTTGGGATAAAGTGCAGGAAAGCACTGGCTCTGACAGGCCACATGGGCACCAATGGCCCATGCTGATTGCTCCCCCATCCAAGGAGCCACAATGGGCAACCAAGCAGGTGAGCTGTCCTACACAAGAGGGGCCTGTGCTTTTCACAGGGCATCAGCGTTTTTAAGAGACAAGGAGACAAAGTAATGCACTCTGATGAAAAGCATGTATTTCTGTCAGCTGAACGGCTTCTGTGTCACAGTTCAGAGCAAGAAGTGGCACGCTGACAGGCAGGACCCAACCCACCTGCTCCCATGCACATGAGGACACTGCTGTCCCTGCTCCTGGCCCAGGGACAGAGGCACACACTGCAGGAACAGTGAACCACAACATGCCTTAAATGTACAGGTTGGAAAAGAACAGTAAACGTGAACTGACTTAATAAACAGTATCATAAACAGACTACGTATCCTTAAAACAAACCAAAAAGCCTACAAATCTGCCCTCAGAAGAAACTGGGAGACCCCACTTCATGCACTGCTGGCAAGTGCTCTGCAGGCTGCCTTGAGTGTACAGCTCGTGTGTTACACAGCCAGCAAGGGAGCACAGACAGGTGAAATGAGTTCAGTGAGTCATGGCAAAACTGGATCTGGCAGATAACAGCCAGCCTGTTAGGTAAGCATGTTTGCTCCAGGTAACATTCCTCGATCCTGTGACGAGAACAAGGCCCACTGCTGCACCAGGGGCTGCTTCCACAGGCTGCTCACTCCAGCCAGCTTTCTTCTCAAGGAAATGAATGGAAATGTGCAGATTACCCTTTAGAACCCTACCTCCATACTTGAAAAAGAAAGAAGAATCAAGGGTATCTGCCCATCAAAACAAGGAGTCACCACCATCACCTGAACTGGCTGCACCAAGCAGCTACCCCTGGAATCCCATGACAATTATCCTTGCCACCCCCAAAATTCAGACAAATTGCTGTGTCACAGAGCAAGGCTCTTCCTGAAGTCAAAGTCTAATTGTCACTATGGCACTGTTGTCCTCAGAACTGCAGTGCAGCTCTCCTGGAAGCCTCTGGAAACAGATAAACTCACACTGTGTGTTGGGAGGTGAAGGAAACCCAGGTGGGTGTGCTGCCTGTGGCAGCCAGAGAGGCCGAGGCTGAGGCCACACAGCACCCTGCTGGGACAAGCCAGCGGTGGCCAAAAAGCCCCACAAGGTTTCTGGAGATGCATCCCAACATCACACTGATGAGATCTGCTGAAAGACAACAGAGAGCACACAGAGCACAGCACTGAGCCACTGCCCAGCCACGGACACTGGGTCAGAGCAGGTTCTCCTCCTCACCGCTGGCACAAGGAAGGTGGCACCACAGCCAAAGGAAACCTTCCTGCCCACCACACACCATTAGCACTCCCAGGCAATTAGCGTGCCCAAATGGCAGGCAGGTGAGAGGGAAAAGCCCCAAACTCTGCTGTTGCGGGGTCACTGCCTGTGCTGGCACCACTCAGGAAAGGAATGGTGTGAATGAACTGTGCAGCATCGAGAGAGCAGCAAACACAAGCTGGACAGTCACAGATGAGTATCTCTGGGAAAAACCCTAAGAAAACAAGTATCAGTTACTTGCAATTATAAAGAAATTTGTTTTTCTTAGATCATGGAACATTGCTGGATTAACCTAAATTCAAAGAAATCAGCACCCTCTAATTCATGTCAAACGTCTCTGGAGCTTGCACACCACAGAGAGAGAAAGGACCCCAGGCTGTGAGTCTGTGCCCATGTGAAGAGTGTTACATGCCTGGGAGGCACATGCTTACAGCAAGAGGGTTACAGCAGCAGCAGCAGGCACTGCTGTCAGCTGCAGACCCAGCAGCCCTTAGATGACTTCAGCATGTATTTTTTAATGCTGTTCCCAAAATGGATTGATTTTCAGGCCATACTGGACCCCCGGAGTTCCACAGTGTAACTGGGCGTATAATATAGACCATAACACTTTGCAGAACACAAGACTTCAAGAGAGAGGAGAGGAGAGGAGAGGAAGAACATGAGGCAAAGAAGCCAACCCAGTCTTAGTGTTCTTACTTATTACTTCCCAGTGCTTCCCAGCTGTTCCTCTGCTTGTGCACTCCCCTGACATCTTCCTGCCACCCAAAGGTCACTGCAGGGCTCCTCCCTCCCGTGCCAGAGCCTTCCTGGTGTTCAGACTTCCCTGAAGCAGCCACGTTTGCAGTGACACTGCTGGTCCTGCCACCAGCCCAGCCCTCCCATGTCTGTGTCCCCAGCAGCACCCAGAGCCTGGGCATGCTCGTGGTGGCAGCTCCAGCCTGCAGTGAGCTCTGTGTAACACCAATCCCCACCATCCCTGTGAGCTGAGAAACCTGCAGGGTGTCTTTTCTTCGCTGTCTTACCCTGCTCAGCAGTAATTCCTGCCTCGGAAGCTGTCCAGCACGATAAGCCAGGTCCCTGCTCTGTAACCCAGAGCACAGCTTGTGGGACCCACTCACGAGATGCTCGCACAGCGGGATGGCAGGGGGAGATGTGGATGGCAGGGGGATGGCAGCGGGAGCTGTGGATGGCAGGGGGATAGCAGCGGGAGATGTGGATGGCAGTGGGAGATGTGGATGGCAGCGGGAGCTGCGGATGGCAGCGGGAGCTGTCTCCCAGCAGCCAAAGACAAACCCGAAGCCCGCAGAGGGCGAGCCCCGGGTGTTTTACTGCTGCACCCTGAGCACGGCCACCACCTGTAAGCCCGGAGCCGGTACCCCCGCAGGGCTGGCGGTGGCAAGGAGACCGTCAAGGGCTGGGAAGCAGCACCGGAGCTGTCAGCAGCCGGCGGGGAGCGCGGAGCGGGCAGCCCCTGCCATCGCCAAACGCTGGGGCGTGCTCGGGGCTCGGGAATGCTCCCGGCCCCATCACCGCATCCCCCGTCTGCTGCGTGACTCATCACCGACACAATGGGCGGCGGCACAAAGCGCCGCTCCCGCAGCTCCGCCCGAGTCTCCGCGCCGGGGCCGCCGCGGGAGCGGGGCCGGCGCCGCCGTCCCGCAGCCAAAGCCTACAAATC
>NW_024506882.1:427447-464275 GCF_017590055.1 Onychostruthus taczanowskii | reverse complement strand
CCCTGACACCGCCCCGCCCGTCCCGAGTTTCCCCGGGCCGGATCCCCCCGGCAGCGCGAAGCCCGCGCCGCTGCCCCCCCAGCCCTGCCCGTGCCAGTGCCCGTGTAGCCCCGGCCGGCCCGGGCTGTCAGGCGCGGCCCCGCCGGGCGCGGGCGGGCGGTCACTCACCACGTGCGGTCTGCTGCTGCTGCGCCTGCCACTCCAGGAACCGCGCCGCCTCCAGCAGCGTCTCGATGCTCATGGCGCGGGCCCGGCCGCCGCCGCCGCCGCCGCCGCCCGGAGCGCGGGCCCGCCCCGCCCGCGCCGCCCCGGGCTCGCCCCGCCGGCCGCAGCGCTGGCGACAAGATGGCGGGTGGCAACAGAAACACAACAGGCGGGCGCTGGCGCGGCCCCGCTACTACGCGGCGGGCGGCGCCAAGACGTGGAGTGGAGCTCGGGGCGCCGCCCGGACGGGACGGGGCGCGCGGGGACGCGACGGCCGGCCCGGGGCGGGGACGCGNGCACGTGCGGGCCCGCCGCCCCCGCGGGGCTCCCCCGCACCGGCAGCGGCGGAACCGCGTCAAACCCCCGGAACGGGCCGCGGCCGCTGTGCCATCCGCGCCCCGCGGGGCTCCCCGGCTGTGTCCCGTCCCTGCAGAGCCTCCCGGGCTGTCCCGGGTCACCGGCTGCGGGCACGCGTGGCTCTGCGCGGAAGGGAAACGCCGAACCCTTTCTATGGATAAAAGCAAGGCAAAGAGGGAGCCCGCTGGAAGGGGTCAGCCTCCGGTGCCCGGGACGCCTCGCACCGGCTGCCCGCCGTTAACGGGAGCAGCGCTGCCCTGCGCCCGGCCCCTTTGTCAGCAGCTTGTGAAACGAAACTGAACTTCCATTATCCGCAAGGAAATTTTCCATTCTAATTGCCATTCCATCTACCTCTGACTGACTGCTGGTTTTTGGCTGGGAAGCGATACTGAAGTAAAGGGAAAATAAACTGGTTAGTACTTCTCACTGAAGGAATGGGATTTAAAAAAAAAAAAAAAAAACAACAGATTTTCATATGAGAATTTTCATTCTACCTACAAACATTAAGGAATTTACAAACCGAAACTGCCCTGAGGAATGGCCACTGAAGGGGGCAAGCCCAGATCCTTGTGGGATGGGCTGTTCGGGTTTGTGGGGCTTGGGGCTGACTCGAGGTGCTTGTGTTTGCCCGAGCCGGGGGTCAGGGCGATGCCCCGTCCTTGCTCAGCCTGTGCTGCTGGCCTCATGCACTGCACGTTCTGTTCGTCGGATCCTCCTGATGCAAGCAGTCATTTCCTCCCGGGCTTTGCCGTGAACTCATCCCCGCGTTATCAGAATTCCTCAAACAGCAGTGAGGGTGGTGTCATCACACATGAGCAGAAGAGGCAGATAAAATACAGATGTAGGTGAAGCCTGGCCAGAAGAACTCACCTGGGGTAGCTTTGGGCAGGTGTAGCTCATGGAGGGACAAGCTCATTTCTCATCGAACTTGTCAGCTGCTTTCCAATCATCTCGCAAACGGCCTCGCCGGCTCCTCCCAGCTCCCGCAAATGAATGGAGGAGTTCCACACCGGGAATGCCTTCAGTCAGCCAGCGCAGCTCCCCAGAGCTGTGTGCTGAGCTCAGCCTGTGACAGCACCGCTGGAAGTCACACGGTGCTCGGGAACACAGGGCTGCCTCCAGCTGACACCTCCCGGGCTCTTCCCTTTGCAGCCTGGACGTATTCGGGTGTATTTTGCATGTGCTGTGTGTGGCTGTGTTTGTCACGTTCAATAACCGGGTTGTCTGATCCCAGCAGAGGAGCCGGGCACAGCCCAGCCCCTGGCAAACGCAGCTGGAGAGCAGCAGAGAGCTGGGACACCCACAGCTCGGCTGGCTGTCACCCTGCAGGGTTGGACTGCTCATCTGGCACCTCAGGAAGCTGGACATCCTGACAACAAGGTGACTTGGACTTCTCTCAGGGGGGAGCACACAGCAGTCCAAGCACTTTGCAGCCCGAGCTGCTGGTGTGGGCTGCAGTGCTGCAGACCAATCTGTGTACGCACGTGCGAAGTGCAGTGGTCTCCAGCCAGCTCTCTGTAATCCTACCAGCCATTTGTAGGATTTTCAGTAGGATTTGTAGGGTTTACAGTGCCCTTCTAGACGGACTGGGTTTGAAGAAGGAGTTGCTGCTCTGCCATCAGCCCTGCTGTACAAACTGCACCTCCTACCCTGCCCTGCCTGCAGCGCTGCAGCCCAGCCCTGCGCCCTGCAAGGCCTTCAGTGGGCAAGACAAAAATCCCAAACAAGACAACAAAAATGAGAGATTAGAGGAGGTTATGGAGCGCACAAGAGGCAGTGCTCTGACTGACTGAGGGTGCTTGAGTGAACACAGCTTTTGAAGGAAACGTTTTCAGGTGCCCTAAAATAGTTTTGTCCTGTGCTGGGTTAATGCTTTAGCAGGAGGCAAAACATTCCTTCTTCTGCCTGCTCACATCTTTTGCAACACTAATCTCCAAGGAGAGCTGTTTGTTTTGAAACCTTGAGCTCTGTGGGCTCTTGACTGCTAAGCTGGCTCCTAGCTTTGGCAGCTCACAGTAGAAATCAGCGTCATTAAACATTCATATCTGAGTGATGTTTCCTGATTAAATTTACTTATTGCAAGTTTTTAGACCTGGCTGACAGAGCAGCTTGTGTACACATCTAGAATCCATCAACTGTATATATTCATCTACCTCTGGAAGGCTTTATGGAAGGGTTTTCACTGAATCATTTGACACTTACTGAGGACAGGGGTAAACCAGAGCACTTACATTATCTGGGCTGACTTTGTGAACACTTTAGGGACAGTGTTTAAAACTTTGCACGTGTGTTAGAAGCACCAAGAGGTCCAATTCTACTCCATTATGCTCCACTTGGGAAGAGCAGGCGCTGCCTCCACAGCCCTGCCAGACACAGCCCCGGGGGGCTCAGGCACCAGGAGCCACAGAGGCTGGGTGTGAAGTCAGAGCTGTCCTTCCTGCCACACTGCCCAGCCTCAGGGACTCCTCTCGGGGCTGAGCTGCTCCTCCCCACCTGGGCTGCTCCTGGCAACGACCCGTGGCAGGAATCTCTTCCCAGGAAGAGAAGGCTCCTGAGCAGGTGGCACTGCTGGAGCTGCCACATCCAGCTCTGCACTAGGGGGACAGGGCTCTCTCCAGTTTCCATCTGTGGTTTTAAAACTTTCAGTTGAATCCTTTGACTGATGTTGTTTTGATCTTCTCTAAATATTGGATGTAACTTATGAGAATTCAGACCTTTGGTCTCCTTATAAGTATATATAGTTTCCAAGGCGAGCCTTTTTACCTGTTTTGAGGGAATGCCCAGGGCATTTTGTCTTATCTGTGTATTATTTCCTGTTTAGTCAGTCCTTTAGATCGCATTGGATGATACTCAGATGGCACAGATATTGATCTCTACTATGTTGTGGCTGTAGCTGAGCCTGAAGGAAATCACTCTGAAGCATTCTGGGTGGTGAATTTGGATAATACCTTAATCATGAAGCTTGGCTGTTGTAAATACCTTTCTTTGTTTCCAGAGTTATTGATGGCATTATATGGAGTTTGAATGGGCTTGGATTTACTTAGATAAAATTATGATATTCATATATAGACAGTGCAGGAAAAAGCAGCAGTGTTTATGAGGCTCATCATCTTTCCTTATATCCACCCTTCTCCCCCCATAAAACTGACGAGATTTGAAAGGAGATGACAAATTTCCATTTGAGGATGACGCTGCCTTACAATGGCACAAGGCTCACCTCGTACCCTGCAGATATCCTAAACTAGGGATGTGATGGATGTTAAAAAAACTGCTTCAGCTGGGCAGACCTGGAAGAATAACTGCAATAGTGGTGCAGATCTGACAATCTCCTTCCTGCTCCTCTGCTTGTTTCCTTTCTGGCTGTGCAGCAAACAGCTTCTCTGTGCTCACACCATCCCCAGGGTTCTGCAGCCCGTGACCAGCAGTGAGTTTAGCTTTCTGGCAGTATTCATCTCTGTGACTTTTCCCAAGCTCAGAAATTACTCTCACTAATTTCCTGACTTTTCTGAGGTCACACAAGCCCTGAGAGCTGGTGGCTGTGCAGGGACTGAGCTCTGTGTTTGCACCCTGGGCTGAAAACTCTCAGCATCCATCTGCTGCAGCTGGGCTCCACCACTCAGCTTCCAGCACATGGGAATTCTGCTCTTCCCTCACTCTGAATAAGCAACTTTTCAGTTCAGGCATCTGAATAATCTGTCTGGAGTCGCTGGAATATGTGAC
This sequence comes from Onychostruthus taczanowskii, assembly GCF_017590055.1. Classification (NCBI taxonomy): domain Eukaryota; kingdom Metazoa; phylum Chordata; class Aves; order Passeriformes; family Passeridae; genus Onychostruthus; species Onychostruthus taczanowskii. The sequence goes on along the minus strand of NW_024506882.1, from coordinate 459,994 downwards.
TGCCTGAAGTTTTCTCTCCCGCTTAAATACTTTGTTGCTCAGGGCCTAAATTATGACTGAACATAAATGATTAAATGAGTGTTAATTCTCCCTTTTCAGGCTTCACACCAAATAAGAAATCACCCCCAACTGTGCTCACATGAAAGCAGGAGTTTATCTCAATATTTTAATTTTGAAATTCAAGCGCCAAACACAGAAAAACCCACAAGGATGAAAATAATTAGTGCTGTTTCTTACTGAACCATTCTGACTTTCTCTGTAATCCTTTTATTTAGGGTTTTAATTATGAATAAATTCTTATTGTAAATATTTAATCATGGAGAGTGGTTAAGCAGGACATGTGTGATGAACAGGTCTCACACAGATGTGCTGATATGGCTTGAAACTCATCCATTCCTCCCACAGCAGCACCTGACATCCACCCTGGGGCAGGGCTGACGCCGGATTCACGGGGTCTCAGACACTCCCCAGGTTCCTCCTGGTTTTACCCAGTAATCCCTGCACTGGCCCACGAGCTTCAGCATGACATAAGGACAGTTTATATTATGCCAATAATATGTAATTGATAATATTTCTACTATAACAGCACATACTGCTACAGGGGAGCTCAGGGGAAGACGCAAACCCTCACTGGGCTCCTGGGGCTCACACCTGGGGCTGGCTTTTCCTGCTCTGGTGCATCCTGTGGTCTTCACCTGTGCAATCTGAGCAGGCCCAGTTTGATGTGCCTCTCTCAGCAGGTAAGAACCTGACCTTGTGTGGGGAAACTCTGAATGCAGAACCTGCTGCTGAGCTGCTGAGGAGCAGGGGGAGGGAAAGGCCCATCCAAAGTCCACAGGCTGCATGTGAGGTGTCCCAGGTCTGGAGCGATGGCTGACGGAGTCACACACACACACACACACACACCCACACACACACACACACACTCTGCTTCAAATGTGGTCTGTGGCTAAAATACCTGCTTGAAATGATGGAATTTAACCTACAGAATACACAGAGAAACAACTCTTCTCCCCTGAGGACTGGAATGGGCTCTGCGTCCCTTGGAGTCACTTTTGACTGCATTTAAAGCCCTGCCAGGTGATGCACTCTGGAGACGACAGCTACCGAGCGATTTTGACCTGACCGCGTTCTTCTGCGTGAATGAACCGCCGCGACAGCGCTGGGTGTGCTGAGAGCCCCGGGGCTGCACCGGGGCAGCGCTGAGAGCCCCGGGGCAGCGCTGAGAGCCCCGGGGCAGCCCCGGGACACCGCTGAGAGCCCCGGGGCTGCACCGGGGCAGCGCTGACAGCCCCGGGACACCGCTGAGAGCCCCGGGACACCGCTGAGAGCCCCGGGACAGCGCTGAGAGCCCCGGGGCAGCGCTGAGAGCCCCGGGGCAGCGCTGGGCGCGCTCGGCACGGGGCCGGGAGGATCCGGGACAGCGCTGAGAGCCCCGGGGCAGCCCCGGGACACCGCTGAGAGCCCCGGGACAGCGCTGAGAGCCCCGGGGCAGCCCCGGGACATCGCTGAGAGCCCCGGGACAGCGCTGCGCCCCCGTTCCCGAGCCGCTCTCCGGCGCTGCCGCTCTCCGGCTCCGGCACCGAGCCCGGGGCCGCCTGGCACTCCCGGCAGCCGCCGGCAGAGGGAGCCCCGCGCAGCCGCATCCCGCAGCGATCCCGCAGAGATCCTGCAATGATCCCGCAGAGATCCCGCAGCGATCCCGCAGAGATCCCGCAGAGATCCTGCAATGATCCCGCAGAGATCCCGCAGCGACCCCGCAGAGATCCCGCAGAGATCCCGCAGCGATCCCGGCAGAGATCCCGCAGAGATCCCGCAGCGATCCCGCAGAGATCCCGCAGCGATCCCGCAGAGATCCCGCAGAGATCCCGGCAGAGATCCCGTCAGAGATCCTGCAATGATCCCGCAGAGATCCCGGCAGAGATCCCGCAGCCATCCCGCAGAGATCCTGCAACGATCCCGCAGCGATCCCGGCAGAGATCCCGCAGCGATCCCACAGAGATCCCGGCAGTGATCCCGCAGTGATCCTGCAATGATCCCGCAGTGATCCCGGCAGAGATCCCGGCAGATATCCCGCAGAGATCCTGCAATGATCCCATAGCGATCCCGCAGAGATTCCGCAGAGATCCCGCAGCGATCCCGCAGCCATCCCGCCCCTCCCCGGGGTCAGCCTTCTGCCGGCCGGGAGCTGGCGGTTGCGGGGAGGCCGTGGCCGGGCCGGGGCAGCGGCACTCGGGCCGGGGCAGCGGCACTCGGGCTGGAGCAGCGGCACTCGGGCTGGAGCAGCGGCACTCGGGCTGGAGCAGCGGCACTCGGGCTGGAGCAGCGGCACTCGGGCTGGAGCAGCGGCACTCGGGCCGGGGCAGCGCTCGGCAGCGCTCCCGCTGCTCTGCAGGGAGGCTGCGACCTCCGAGCATGACCTCCAAGGGATGCAGGAACTGGGCTACAGAGAACAGGAGGAAAAATATTTGCTGCTCCCTGCAAGTTCATTTAAATTGAGGACTCGGCAAAAGAACACTTAATAGACATTTCTTGCCTTTGATGACTTGACCAAAGCTGACCCAGTGCAAGGGAAAAATGGACACGTTCTGCTCTATTTGCTAGTCAGTAAAGATGCAGAATATTAAAAATAAAGTGAAGTTAGAAAAATTACAAACTTATCAATGTTTGAACACGGCTTAAACCCACACAGGAGTGTATTAAGCTCTTCAGAGACAGTCTCTGCACAAGGACAGTGCAAACACCAGCCTAATTCTGTGCCAACATCCACTTTTATTTCTAAATGTATTCTACAATATACATGTGAAAAATAGAAGTGCTTGAATGGCACAAGCCAATTCAATTTGATAAAAGGTCTGAAAAGGGTTTTATTTAGATATATGATAAACAGCTTCATGGTTCATAAAAAGACAATCTTCCTTTTGCTGTTTCTGTGTACTCATGCTTGTATCAAACAATTGGATATCGTTATATATGGCCATGTTAAAATGGAATGATAGCAAAAGCACGTTTTAAGGAACAGTAGCTCTAAAAATCATGCTTTGTGCTTGCAGTGGGATAACACTCCTGGACACTTTAAAATAAAGCCTCAGTAACAAAATGATGTTAGAAATGACCTGCCTTTTTAAAAGCAGCTACTAAAATGTAAGAGAGTTGATAGTTTGGCTGTATCCTACCACAGTTGTCAGTGTCTGCTCTGGGAAGGGCCAGGGCTGTCACAGCCACAGTCTGGTTTGGGAGGCAATGTGCACATAAATTATTCAGCACTCTCAAATCTAAAAATCAATGTGGTACGCTGTGTAATCCAGCTTAATGTAACAGCCAGAAAACCCATTTATGAGCAATTTTAGAACAGGCTTTCCCACAAAACCTCAAGGCTGCAGTAGCAACAGGGAACAAGAGGGAGGCTGTGCCCCTGCACGTTATGCACAGGTACCACATGCCATTCTGCAGGTGACAGCAGAGAGCTGCCTGCATCCCGAGCTCCCCTCGCAGGGCAATGAACCAGGAGCTCTGTGTCAAACGGTGACAAAGTGCTATCTTTTACACTGTTCTTGCTCCCTGGAGTAGCAGTACATGCAGCTGGAGCCCTCACACACCTTGCAGTCGTTCAGAGGCCCAGGGGCTGCACCTCCACGACCGATGTACGTGGCAGCTGTGCACAAACAAACAGACACCAACAGTAAATTCATTTACATTCCCTCCAGCACCATGCACTCTATCAGGCCTTCAATAATTAATACTCTAGCTTATGATGTACCTTTCACCCCAGGATCTCAAAGCACTCTGCAGTGTGAGGATGGATTTTTATTTTGCTGGAGTAAATAGGGTAGAGAAAGATTAACTGATTGACCAAGGTCATGCTGCGTTAACGTTTTATTTCTGCTCTAGCCTTTAACTGGATAGCTGCTGTGACCTTGGAAAGCTGGAAGAAAACTGCATTTTAAAGCTAACAACGTCAGGATAATCTCCCCTAAAGTGTACCATATGTTTGTGATTAGGCAAAAGAAGAAGAATTGCTGGTCGTGCGGGTGTTCACAGTGTTCTCTAGCGTATAATAGCTGGGAATTTCAGTGGTGAAGAAAACTGCATTTTAAAGCTAACAACGTCAGGATAATCTCCCCTAAAGTGTACCATATGTTTGTGATTAGGCAAAAGAAGAAGAGTTGCTGGTTGTGCGGGTGTTCACAGTGTTCTCCCAGGGTATAATAGCTGGGAATTTCAGTGGAGCCTGAGAGAAGTGGATGCAAAGCTCCCCTCCATTTCAAGGAGAAATGGTTACCCAGCATCCCGGGGCTCTGCTGGAAAATCGAGCTTGGTTATGCAGGAAAGTTTCTCAGTTAGAAAAGCTGAGGTGACGAGGTGCTCAGGAACCAACATGTTCTGCTCTGCCTGGCTCCACGCTCTGCACACTCCTCCCACTGAGCCGTGCTCTCGCCGGCTGATTCCCCCTACAAGAACTAACCTCAGCAGTATCTCTTTTGGGCCTCTCTGGTAATTTTATCCCACCAGCACTCACAAGCTCACTGAGGGTGTGTGCTCTGGGCTACCCATGGCACAGGCACGTGCTGGGAGCCAGCACGCTGCCCTCCTGCGCGGCTCTGTGCTGCCCCAGCACCAGCCTGACTGTCCCGGGGCTCCAGCTGGGCTGTCATCCTCTCGTAATGAAGATAAACTTAACTCATTGCCAGTGTATTCTCAAGAGGATGAGGATGTTGTCACATATGACTGTCTTTTCTTACGGCCCTAAATTGATGATGCAAAGTCACACCAGCCACAAGCCCTGACCAGCAGCCCTCAGACAAGAGCTCTGGGCTGCAGGAAAGGAGCCACTTGACTTGGCACAGAAAGAAAACAATCTTTTTTCTTCACGGCTCCCTCAGAAGTGAGTCAGTAGGCCTGACGAACAGCAAACACAAGTTGCCATAGAAACTCGCATGCCTTCCACCAGGCGGAGAAACAAATGTAGGCCAATATTTCTGCTTAGCTGGCTCCTGCTCGGGCTGCTCCTGCCCGCTGCGGCCCAGGGCTCCACCGGCAGCTTGCAGCTTTGTGCCCCCAGCTGCAGCAGACCCTTTCCCCAGCACCTCGGGAATGCACACACGTGGGCCCACACAGGGGCAGGACAGGGGCAGGGACACAGAGCCGCCGAGCCAGCCCAGGCTGTGGCTGGCAGACCCCACACGGGAGCCCACCGACCAGAGCAGCAGAGGGAAGAGCCCGGGCACCGCAGCCCAAGCCTGCCCAAGCAGCAGCACCTTCCCCAGCCTTCTGCTGGGAGCCTGGCACGGAGGGCTGGAGGAACAGTGCCTCTGAAACGGAGTGTTTGTGCTGGATTATTCCAGCCACCCTTGATTTAAATATACTCCTGCTTCTCATCTGTAAAAGGGGAGCCCCCAGTGGGGTGCAAAGGCGTGCAGGTCATCCATGTGCGCAGAACCCTCTGGGATGCCAGAAGAGCAGTGCTTATGTCACATGTGCAATCTCTACTGAACCAGCCTTTGCTTTATTGTGTTCCCTGATCACATGCTATTCTTGGGCTTCACTTTTAATTGCACCACAGGGTAAGTTGCTTTCCTTCTTCCCTTGCTTCTTTGCTTTTGGATTACATTTTTTTGTAGATTGCCCAGTGGCCTCCTGGATGTTCAGCGGGCTGTTACACAGTAACTGGACTGTAAATAAAAGCAATCTAACAAGAGGAAGAAAGACCACTTTCATCCTATTTTTACTGTAATTTTTGGTGACACACTTCTAAGGAAAAAAAAACCCCTACACAAATAGACCTTTGAAACTGCGTTTGGGCACAGGTTAGTGTAAAGCCAGTACTCAGCTTTGCCCACTGGATGGAATCCTCCACCAGGTTCCTGGAGCCCAGGATAACCCAGCCAGGAGAGAACAGACAGCTGGGCCCATGCCAGCCCCACGCCCTGTGCCAAGCGCTGGTTCCATCGGGGCCGTTAAAGGAATGTGACCAAAATGATGGAGAAAGCCTTTTCCTCCAGAGCAGAGCCCAAACCCAGACACCATCATGGAGAGGGTATTTGTCAGCTCAGCTCAGTGGTCTCCAGAAATGTATAATCAGGTTTAATAATTTAATAATTTAAAAGAGCTGCTTGTGGTTAATGAACGGGCTCTGGATCTTGACAGCTGGAGAGACAGGTGGTGGGTGGTAACACCTCTCTTCTGAAAGGGCTTTGCTTTGAGGGCAGAAGGGAGCATCTCAGTTTGTAAGTGATCTATGTTGTTTGGGCAGTGATGTGACTGTTAGGTTTAATATAATTTCAGGTCTCTCCAGGTAAAGAGAGTTTAATGCAATTATCTACTGATTGTGAATGAAGACACACCCATAACACCCAAATTCCTGCAATACATTTACTTTAAGACATCTTAGCAGGAAAAGGTTTCTTTTTGCTGTAAAATATTGAGTGAAAGAAAAACGAAGAACGAATGGAACTGTTTTACTCTTTAAAAATGGCTGAAGAGGGTGGTGCAGCCACACTTCTCCCAGGCTGCTGGACTCCAGCAGCCCCCATGCCCAGCAGCCTGTCCTACCTAGGCAGCCCCTCGGTGCTGCCAGGGCTTCTGCAGAGCTCCAGAGGACATGAGGAACTGCTCCCAGAGTGACACCTGGTTTACTCCTGGGTCTGCTCTGGCTCAAGGCCACACCCTTCTCTGTTTACTCTGACACCACTTGTTAGAGGCTGTTTGGTATTTTCTGCCTTGAAAGCTTGTTTTCCATGACAAGATCTGCCTGTTTCAGTGGTGACACTAATGTCCCCCCTGTTTTTTAATAGTTACTGTGACATAGCTAGCTAATAATCACTGGGTTTATTTTAGATACCTGCTTTGGGAGAGCAAGAGTCAGTAAAACTTATTTTACAGCTAAAAATCCCTTCATGAGTTTAATGAAAATAGAACAAAATTCAAGAGAAACTTTGCGATGTTTCCACAGGGGAAGTGAGAGTCTAATTCTGTGGCTGCCACTGCTGGATTCAGTATGTGGGGCACTTCCCGCTGGGAAGCAACGAGTGAGATAGTGTAGAGTTAAAAAAATCAAAGTCCTAAACTTACGTGAAAATGACAACTTGGGACTGTGCTAAAACTCGACAATAATTTCTAGAAGGTCAAAAGCTGGCAAACACCAAACCTAACTCTGCAAACAGGATCACCTGGTGAGCTGCTGCCCCAGCTCACAGCTGCCTTCAGTCCTTGAGTGTTGGCTGGAGCATGCTGACACTCAGCCTCAGAAACGAAGTTTGCCCTTTGGAAAGTACCAAAAAATCTCTAAAGGTATGTAAATCATGCAGAATTGCAACTGAAAAACCCTTCATTTAGAAGGAAAGCACATCCTTCTCTTTGTGGATTAAAAGGCAGGAGGAAGGTGATCCCTGAGAGCACTGGCTCCAGCTGAGCAGAGCCAGGACTGCCACCCCGTGCTAAAGCCAGGGCTGTGCCTGCTCCCAAAGCTGAGGCAGACCTTGATTATTTCACTGCTTCCCACTATGGCCCAAGAAAAAAGAAATTTAAGGTAACAAGTGAGTATCCTCTCTCTATCTCGATCTCTCTGCTTACAACAATGACTATTTCTCACTGAAATAACCTATGAAGTTCAAAGATCTATGTTTGACTAGAAGATTTCAGTTTTTGTAAGAGCAGATGTAGAAAGCATCAGTATTCATACACTGGATTTGTGCCTACTTGAAAGGAAGAGTCTAAAAGAACCACAGCAGAAATTTTCTGTTCAGGTAACCAAGTTCTCAGTATGTTGAATTTAAATGTTTCTCTCCACACTGAGGTTACTGGAGCTCCCTTGTACAGAGCTTTACATGTTGAAAGGAAGGGAGTTAATTGGTGAGTGATCAAAGATTTCTGCCTGGTAATTTACAATCATTCCAGGGCAGGATTCCTGTGGAGAGGAAAAGCAGGCATCAGTAGGATGCTAAATGATGAAAGGCTCCTATGGAGGCAGTTATATATTCACCCAAATCTCCTGTAAAAATGCAGCAATCTCCTAAGAATTATAAATTTGCTTTTCTGCAGAGGAGCCTCAGGGTCAGGACTGTACATCCTCTACCACAAAAATGGAGAGTAACAAAGACTTCTCCCTCCTTTCTGCACTTCCAGTGCCAGCCATCACGTCTCCTTTCCATGCCTGGGTTTTCAAGCCCCTGTGCTTGCCATTACCACGTGAGTGATTTTAATAGCACGAGTTGCATGAGTAAAACTACTTGTATATAGCAACCTGCAAAGACCCACCAGTGCCCTCAGAGCTCTCCCTTCCCTAGACATACTGCCTTGGTCACCAGCCTGCACAAGGATGGAAACACTGCTCCTTGGGAAGTTCTTGGTGATTTTCCCCCCGGCCAGGCTGGCTGGTGCTCCCACACGGAATGGAGGGAGAGCAGGGGAGGGGAGGCTGCTGCCAGCAGCTGGGAGCTGTGGGATTCGGGGGGCTCTGGGCATTCTGCAGGCCTGACCCCAAGGGTGAGCTTTTACATCCCATTCCACTTGGGACAAAAAGTGATAGATGGCATCTTCACAGCTCTGACTGCGGCTCTGCTCGCACCTCTGCATGTCAGTGGGAGCAGCAGCTGCTGCCTCCATGGGGCAGTGAGCTGGGTCCTGCGAGCACGGCCGGCGGCGGGATGGGATGGAAGCACGAGCAGAGCTCCAGCTGTGCCCAGCTGAGGTGACCAAGGGCTGTGCACAGAGCCACCTCTGCCCGTGGGGCACCCCGAGCTGCCCTGGGCTGAACCGTGCCGGGCCCTCGCCAAGGGCAGCCTCTGCCAGGTCCCAGCAGGCAGGTTTGTCACTCCTCCAGGCTCCCCAGACTGAGACCTGCCCGTGGTCAGAGCCCTGAGCATCCCAAACCTGGCTCTTCCTCTGCTCTCTATTCCCTCACCATGCTGAAAGCAGATGTCTCGTCTGCTGCACGTCTGCTGGATTTAACTGTCTGTGTTCTGTGTACCAGATTGTCTTTACACTATTAAGAATTGAAAGGAAATGGTTTATACTACTGGAAGGTGTGCTGTGCTAGTGATTTCAACTGGTTTTAATAACCCTTGATAATTTTTTCTCCCACTTTCTCCCAATTTGAAAGCTCAATTAATTTTGAGCTACAACTCTGTCTATCATTTCAACCACATGTGGCAGAGTGAGAACTCATGCGAGATAATGGTTAATTTTTGGTATCTTCTGCTATCTAATGACAGGTGTGCTGTCCTAAATAATTAGCTTCCAAAAAGGGATCCCCTTAACCCTTCTCTGAAACTGGGTAGTGATCTCGGTTTTACTTCATTAAGCTCTTGACAGCTCAGTGTACTCACATCTGTTACTGTTTGGTAGTTTGATTCCAAGAACACAAATCGCTCAAGAACTGGCAACAAATTCATTCAGGCTCATGATGCAGATCAAAATCCATCTGTTTACTAATCAAAAGCCATATTTTAATCGTAGTACAGCAGTGGTGTCAGCAATATCCCAACTTAGGCCTTCCTCTTTGCCCTTCCTGTAAGCTGCATTTATTTGAATTGGATGTTTAAATACATCCAAGGATTCTGGAGTCTGATATTCCAGCCCTTGCCCGCAGGATTTGATCAATCTGCTTGCCCTGAACAATGTTATCAGACATTTTGTACCTACAGGCTGAACCTGAAAGTCTGTTACATCAGTCACTTTTGATATGATACAAATTAGAACAAGAGAGGAAAACAACGTGATGAATCAAATTTTAACTTGAGTATCCAATTATTTGTTTCATGGACTAAAATCCTTTGCCTACCCCAGCCGTGATAAAGCTGACTGATGTCTATGGAATCCACCTGTGCTCAGGTGTCTAGGAGGGGTTAACTGAGGAACTGCAGCTTCATCTTTCCCAAAACTTGGAGAATTGCCCATGCTATACGTGGCCAAACCCCACAAGCTCCAGGAACAGGACATCACCACAGCCTGGCTGTGCCGTGGGCTGGCCTGGCAAAGAGCTGCTGCCCCGGAGCCTCCTCAGGTGCAGAGCAGGGAAGAACAGTCCTGCTGAACAGACAGCAGCAGGGGAGCTGCTCTCGGGAGAAACACGGAAGGGCCAGGGACCAGGGACCAGGGACCAGGCAGGGCTCTCAGCTCTGCCCTCACTGAGGGAGGAGAATGCAGATCAATCACTGAGTTTTTCTGTGAGCAAATCTGTCCATTGAGCTCTTGCAGGCTGTGGTGCTGGTGGGAGCTCTGCTAAAACATCTCCAGAGCTCTCTGGGTGCAAAGAATTGCAGCAGTGAAGCCATCAGTGAATTCCTGACCCACTGAAAATCCAAGAAGTTTTGATGCCAATTATAGATTTCACCATTATTTTCTCTACTATATGGTAAGTCAGTGAGATCTCAGTTTATTCGTACCTGGAAAGAAATGCCTAAGGGATTTTACAAGCTGGTTAACCCATGACCACTACATTAAGGCTCCAAAACAAATGTAGCCCATTTGCTCAGGGATGACAGATTAATAAATTGTTCCACCTCATTATCCCTGTAATTCTTGATGGCATCGCTCGGAGGAAGTCTGGCAAATGACATCAGCCAAAGGTCAGCGCTCCTTTTTCAAAAACAAGATTATAAACCTTGACACAAACATAAATGATTCAGTGGATCTATGAAAAGGCAGTAGGAGTGCTGGGTCAGGTTCCAGCCACAGTCCCCGTGCTGGGGAGCCCTGTCTGGGCACAGGCAGGGGCGGCTGAAGCGGGTGTGAGCGCGTTTCTGCCCCTCCTGCCCGTGCCTGGCCCTGGCCCAGCCGGTGCTGCCCCAGCTTCCTGCCCCAGGCTGCTGCCCCTGGGCTGCCCCAGAGCCACAACACCAACAGGCTGCCTCCCAAGTCCTTCCTCTGGCTGGAACATCAGTCCAAAATATTAGAGAGGATGAAGAGGAGCTTAGATGGAGTTCTGCACTTCCACAGCCATGCATCAGGATGAGGACTCTCTCGAGCCAAGCTTTAAAGTAGTGCCTCGTTTTAAGCCTCTGTGCTTTGCAATGTCCCTAATAATCTTCAAGCCTGCAGGGTTTGCAAGTTTCTGTCAACAACTGCAAAAATGAATAGAATATTTAAAGTAACAAAACCCATGCCTGCAGGAGTGAATGAAAAGGTGAGTATTGTATTGTGAGACCTGGAAGCTATGAAATACAACTTTTAATATACAAAGATGAGACCAGCTACAAACATGCAGAGGTTTACATATTGATTAGTCTTGGCAGGGAAGCTCATAAAACCAGAAGGAAATAAGAGGAAAGTTGTGGCTCAAAATAATTCCTCTTGATGGTGGCAGTCGTGCATTTTCTATGTAAACATGTGTAAACTTAGTGGATAATGTGTAGACTAGAGCAGGCCAGAGAAAACTACATCACTAAGCAAAAATACTCCTTTTAGGAATTGATTCTGCATCTGTGGAAATAGGTGAAGATCTGCTAAACTGTAGAGTGGACAATTTGAAAGGATTGTGAAGAGAGCTGAGTACACAGTGTGAACAGAGCAGTGCAGCCAGATCCTGAGCAGCACATGGGCTTTCAGGCCAGCATTATGCATGGAAATACAAAAGCCTTTTGCTTTCAGAAGAACAAATAAAAATCATACAAACACAAAAGTCAAGACTGTCTCATGTGCTAAACCTAAAAAGGAACACAAAATAATCTTAAACCAGCCAAAATCAGTGAGTGAGGAATTCCCCTTATCAAGGGAAACCACATTGGTGAAGTGGGGCAGAGGTCTAGGATGCTCTGATGGGTGTAAAAAAAGAAAAAACGTGACAAAGGAGTTTATTTAGATAAAGAAATCACTGGAAAGTCCCTGTCAGCATGTAAACCAAAGCTGTTCCTTGTCATGCTCACACTGAGATCTGTGTGAGATCTGCTCTCCCAGGGTCCCAGCAGAGTTTGGGTACAGGGAGTCTGCTCCATTGCTTGTGGATGGAACTGCCAGGGTGACTACCACAGTTATAGTCTGGTTTGCTGCTACAGAATGGATGAAGTAGATAAGAAATTTAAAGTTCCTGTGAGTAAAGATGCCAAGCAGAAACAAACATGAATTTTGTTTGGCAGCAAACAGCAAACACTCTGTCAATAGAGCACCTGGCATTTAAACTGTTGATGTTTGTATCTTTCTCTCTGAATATTTTAAGCATGGAGAACTGCTCTGGAGAAAGGATTATACTAGGGAAGGAACTATAACAATCAACCTCAGCCATGTCAGAGATTAATTCATAATGTCACTTCACTGAAAAATTACTTGTATTTTACTTCTCTTTTTCCAAAGATCTTTAATTCTCCCTCTGCAAAGGAATGTTATTTTTGCTGTTCAATTACATTTCAACCATTCAGTCAGAGTCAGCTCTATATAAATGTATAGATCCTTGTTTCAGATTCCCTTACTCAGCTTTTGCTTCATGAAGAGAAGAGCTGTGTGCCAAGGTCACAACTGATTAATCTTGACCCGTGAACCTTGAAGAATAAATTCTTACTATAAATGTATTACTCTACATAGTAAAAGCAAACGTACTCTGTATCCATGACAAATAATGAACTCATTTTTTCTGGCTTTACTCTTTAGTTGAGAATTAAGCACTTAAATACAAGATCTGTTAATTCTTCTGATAAATGATGTGCCTATAAAAAGAGTGAAATCCTTTGGGCTTTGAGCAGGTGTGATGAAGGTGTTTTCTCATCAGGTATTTTGGGAATAGATGATTTGCCAATGCTGGTGGATGCTTGGGAAGGAGCTGCCACAGCCACACTGCACCCCTGTGACACAGACAGTATTTACAAGTGCATGTGCTTAAGGCATCCAGTGATATTGTGGCAATATTTCTGTATTACTGGTACTATGAATATTTTAACATATATTTCTGATATATTTGTTAGAAATTGGGCCACAAGACAGAGGCAAGTGGAGTTATTTTAAAAGAAAAATGTTTGCTAAATGAAGACTGTTATGCAAATTCAATTATACAGTCAATAAAAACAAATAGATAAAACCAAAACTTTGAAGGGAGACCAACAAAAAAGACAACATCTACATTCAGGTCAGCCTTACAAAGCACATTTTTGATTGTGTGTATAGTTCACTGGCAGGCTCTCAGAAGAAAATGAAGTGTAGTGCAGAACAGGCCTCACAGCACTGGCACGTTTACGTTAATCAGGAAACAGCAAAGTCAAAACAAATTTAGCAAGCACTTCTTGTCACTGCAACCTGGACGTCTCCAGCTGTGACAATGAAATTAGCTGTGCTCAATGGACACTGTGGAATCATTTCCCCAGTACATTAGGGCAGGCTCACACGGGTGTTTGCAGCAGGTGATTCTGTACTGCTCACGATCTGAGGCCCCATGCAAGCAAAAACATGATAAATCTATTTTTATCTTTAATCATTCATTTGGAAGCACTGACAGGCACATTAGGGATTCCTGTCTAAAATTAGTTCTGTTCATGCTGGAAGCAACCATTTATTCTATCAAGCTATTTGTACGCTTAGCGTCAGAAGACTTCTGGGAGCTGTTCCTGGTTCTGTGTGAGTTTTCTCTGAAATACCCCAGTTTGTTCCTGGAACGTGGCATTTGTGTTGTAATTACCATCCTAAAGCTCTATGAATTGCGTGTCATTAAGATCTCTGTTAACTGTCAGACCACAAACAAAACACAAATGTCTCTCTGGAAGCTGAGCAGCAGGAGAGGCAGAGCTGCACTTTGCCATCGGGAGGGTGCAGCAGCCACTCCAAATCCTCCACCTGTGACATGCCCACAGCCCAGGGGTCTGGCTGTGCAATGGTGGCTCCAGGGGCTGCCTTTGGGACCAAGGCCACTAACAAATAACATCTCAGGAACAAACAAACGTTCTGATCTGCATTCACATACTCTGATCAGATGCTTAAGGGACACAGAGAAACCCCAGCCTGTTTATGACACTGCATTACCAGTTCTAGTCCTTTTTGGTTTGGCTTTTTTTTTTTTTTTTCCTTTTAAAGGCTCAGGAGGACTCAGGAGGACATGAAACAATATTCTACATCTTAGATGAGAGCTGCTGCTGCAGCCCTGCTTGTTCCCCAGTGCCCAGGCAGCTCTCAGAACAGCCATCAGCTTTGCTCATGCCTGAAGTGCTCACAGACTCAGCAAGACTTGTTTACAGAGATGAAAGGAGGTTTTTGAGGAGTCAGTCTATGCCTAAAGCCACCACCACAGGAGAACTCACTACAATCCCTCTTGTAGACACTGCAGCTCTTCCCAAGAGGACAAGAGGGAAGGTGGAATGGGTTTGGCTGTCACACAAGCCTCGAGAATGGCACATTACCTATTCACTCTAAAGTCCATGTGATCTAAGTCACCACGACTGATCCTTCGGCCGCTCCATTCGCAGCGATTGTTCCCGTGGTTGGGTCGCTCAGCCACTGGATGTCACTGTTAGTCTGAGCACATAAACGCAAACGGCATTTGTTTGGCATTAGAAAATGTTTAGAGACATGAAATGATGTCTTTAAACATCATCAGGATGAAACCCAGTGCACTGCAGAGGGATCATCTCTTTAGATGCTGAAAGCATTTGCTCAGGTCTCACACTAGTGACAAGTTGATAGTGTAAGAAGTGCCTGATTTCATAAGGGTTCTTTTCTCTCTGTTGGTGACTCATTTATGAAGCTGATAGCCACTTGTGTGTTCTCGGTTCCACTCGTCTCCTGGCAGTCCGCTCGTGTCCTGAGCCGTGCGGTGATTCCCAGCAGAAGCGGCGCGCAGAGCCCGGTCCTGCCCGGCGCTCCCGGGCCAGCCCAGCCGCCCTTCCCGGGATGCAGAGCCCGGCTCCTGCCCGGCGCTGCCTGGCCAGCCCTGGCCGCGCTTCCCGGGATGCAGAGCCCGTCCTGGCCCGGCTCCTGCCCGGCGCTCCCGGGCCAGCCTGGCCGCCCTTCCCGGGATGCAGAGCCCGTCCTGGCCCGGCTCCTGCCCGGCGCTCCCGGGCCAGCCTGGCCGCGCTTCCCGGGATGCAGAGCCCGTCCTGGCCCGGCTCCTGCCCGACTCCTGCCCGACGCTCCCGGGCCAGCCTGGCCGCGCTTCCCGGGATGCAGAGCCCGTCCTGGCCCGGCTCCTGCCCGGCGCTCCCGGGCCAACCCCGGCCGCGCTTCCCGGGATGCAGAGCCCGTCCTGGCCCGGCTCCCTGTCTCCCTCACATGGACAGCCCGGCAAAGCGTTCCGGAGTCAGCTGCCTCCAGCACAGACAGACACCTTGAGAGCTTCATTTCCAAGCCTGGTTCTCTCTGTTTAAACTGTCCAGAGTCCCAGTGACACAAAACATTCAAAACATGAGCTGTCATGATACCCTGGTGAGTTAGGAGAGGAGAAAGGGAAACTTTTACTATTTTTCTCCTAAAATCTTCAAGTATCAATCAATGAAGCACCAAGTTAAGATAATCTCATGCTATTCTTTGTAGGGTTAAAGCCAGAAGAGCCATTTCTCTAAAGGGTTAGAAAAGATGCTCTGGCCAAGTGACTGTAGAGTGTGGGCACAACCTGCCAGAACGAGCATTGGGGAACAAGTACAAGGTGATGGAGAAGGCAGAGAGTGTACAATGAACAAGGAAAATCCAGAAAATAAGAGTAATCAAACAACACTGATAATAAACAATCCAACTCTACGCTCAGTGCTCCTTGTGCTGCAGGAGAGCCTCAGCACCCAGAAACCCCTGGAGCAGCCCCGAGCAGTCGGTGCCACCTCTGCTGAGCCCGTCGTGCTCAGGATCGTGGTGACAATGCCACGGCTGGCTGCACCTGGCAGTCGCTGACAGGGAACAAGAACGGGCCTCCTTCCAAGAGAAGTACTTGAAGAAAAGCCATTTGAGCAATTTCACAAAAAAGGATGACTGATTTGTTTTACAATTATTTTAAACAATTATTTAAAATAATGACATTGCTCTGAACCAATACTGTAATTTTAGCACAGATATAATCACTGTAAATGACATTAAGAGCTTGTCTACAGACAAATTGCATTGCTCTGGTTATAATGGGATTGTTGAAGCTCAGCAAATCCTCAAATCCAGGTATGGCTGAGATCACATAAAAGGAAGAGAAAGAAGTATACCAAACCCCTCAACCTTTTGGGGCTTATATTGATATGGCCTTTTCAGTCAAAAGAACTCCTAACTAACCAAAAGGATTGAACTGGAACAGAAGCAAGTGATACACCATCCTGAAACATGGAACTGTGATAGTAGCAATGCTGAAATTTTCATGCATTTAAACTGGAAAAGATCTAGAAGTCCTGGCTACCGAAGGTAATGGTGAAATTCCCCCTCACTTAAGTGGGAACAGCAGAGTTCAGAGCAGTAACTACCTGTACCAGGCTCTGCCTCCAAAGCTGAAAACTAGAAGTGAAAAGTGACCTAAATATTCAAAAATTACTTAGTGACTGTTAGTGAGTCTATTTTTGAGTGGGTAACTGCAGACTCCTCAAAGAAACTTGATCACCAGAGATGAAGCTTTAGCACGGCAGCACCTTTTAATGGATTTCAGTTTGAGGCACATGGAACCACTAATCACTTCAGTGAAAAACTGGGTCAGAGTTAGCCCCATCTTCCCCAAAGTGCTGCAAAAGTACATTTAAGTGTGTGTATATACATATGTATATATATCCAATTTTGTATTCTGCTTAGAAGAGATGGCAAAGTACAGAGCTGAAATCCTTTTGGATGATATTCACTAAAGGACAGCAATAAAAACACCATCCATGGTGTTTTTTGCAAAGTCCTTTTTTGCAAAGTCCTCTTTCAGCCCTGTTGTCAATAGATAATAAAATCTGTATTTATTAGTGAGTCCAAAACCCCTCTACAATTCCTAAAGCACCAGGCAGAGACAGTGATATTTTGTAATTAGCAGGTGAAACATGAAGTAAGCAAATGCACTGACATGTTATTTACGTCTGCACAAATCTGTAAATAAGAAGTAAATAAGAAGACTGGGATAAATAAAGGCGTATTATTTTCCACTGATACTTCCAAAGTGCTTCATTGAGTGTTACCATGGGTTCATATTTTTGGCTTAAGGGCAGCTAGGGCAGCCCCTTGGTCAGCGTGGCCCGGCGGGCAGCGCTGGCCGTGCAGCCCTGGGAGCACGAGCTGTGCTCTCGTGCTGCTGAAGCAGCAGCCTGTTAGGGCTCCATTTTCAGATGTTGTTCATCACTAATGCCTAAAGGTGACACGCTCACTAAACAGGCCTGCTGCAAACAACACCAGATAAGACACAAAAGACATATTGGATTACCCAGTCCACGTCTCCAAATGCAACAGAAATGAATGCCAAACGCTGTGGGGTTTGTCACTTGCAGCATGCAGCAGCCTTTCCATTATGCATTGCCTGATCCTTTGCCAGATTTCTTCAGGAAAACCAAGGGCTAGGATGAATGGGAAGAGCTTGTCTGGAGGTCACTCTGCGGGAGCTGGGAGGGAGGAGGCTGCTGTTCCATTCCCCACTTGCCCTAATGCCCTATCTGACTCTTCCTTTCTTGTTCTACCCAGCTGTCAGATAGTGAAGCTTCCTGCCCATGCCAGTCTTACAGGTAACAATGATATCACTGTCACTATATTTATTAACTAATCTTAATGCTATAAGTAAATCCAGGACCCCAGAAATGGATTGGTATTTCCCAGATGATAAGAACCATTAAAATTATGAGGATTGTTGCCATTCCAGGACTGCTGCAGAAATAATTTGGTGCCAAGAAGGCATTCTGCAGTGGAGGAGAGCTGTTACAAATAACTGCTGTTACAAATAATAGCATCCTAATTCCCAGTGCAAATATGTTGGTAACAGCTCTACAGACAGTTGGGCTGGGGGAACACTGAAGCAAACCCAACTGGATGAGTTTAATTTCCTTTTGGTTTGGAATTACTCTTTACAGTGCCACTACACAAGTCCACGTGTTGGCTTTGAGCTGCCAGCTCCTCAGGGCAAGGTTTAAATTAAGTACGCTTCTGCTTTTCTCTTTCTTTCTTTTTTTTTTTTTTTTTTTTTTTTTTTTTTTTTTAATCAGGAAACTATTTATATTCACTTCAAGCTTTGTAATCTGCTCCAACCTACTGTTCCAAAATAACAAACAAAAGAATATCCAAAGCTAAATGTTGACTCTTCATCCCTTTTCCCAGCCTCCTATTTAATCAGCCTCGTGGCATATTGGAAAACAGAGCATTTAGTTCCAGTTCATTATTATGGGGGTAAAAAAAATCTTACAGTCAGGCTTAAAGAATTCAAATACCTGAAGCCATCTCCTAATCTGCACAGCACATGGGTGTAAAATAGACAGGCAATTTTTGTTTCCTTGGGGCAACACTGTTCACGGGTCTGGCAGGGGCTCTCTGTGTTTCATCAGCTCTTTCTGAGCACACTGCCAGGCACGGCCATCAGGCAGCGGGCGTGAGGCTCAAGGGGGGCAGCAGAGGGACTGGAGCAAGGAAAGCTGAAATTAGAAATACACTGAGGTTAACACCTACTGTACACCGAAATTAGCATGAATCTAGCAGTGCTGTAGTGAAAGCTACCTGCAATCAAAGCAAAGAGTTTAACCCTTCATGTGTCTTGCAAAATCCTTGCTATTGCCCATCCAAGGGCCTGCCCACTGCACAATTTGGGATCACCAGGAGAGAGAGAGGTTATTTGAACCGGGAGAAGACTCTCATCCTCTTGTGGTAAAAATCCCCACAAAACTATGTGGTGTCATGTACCTGATCCCATGACCCCTAGGATGGCAGCTGACTTGATGACAGCTCAATTAAAGACAGTCATTCCAACTGTCTGGTCCTTCAGCAGGTTCTCAACTGGTGCTGAAGAATGTGAGGTCACTGATAAACAAGCCCCATATTACATTAATGACAAAGTGATAATATCTTTGAAGAGAATATAATTTGGGTTTCGTTCTTTCACAAGTTGTTCTCCAACATCCTGAAAAAAACCCCAAATGTAATACTGTAAAGCCTGATGATGCTGGTAAAAACACCAATAGAAATTGAAGAATTAATTAAAATGGAAAAACATTATCTGGGGAAGGCCCTACCTAGAATTTCAGTTTTGAAATATTTGGAGCTGACCACTGATTTCTCTGTCTTTTCCCTCTGACTGGGCACCACCAGGCCCCGCTCAAGGCAGAGCCGGTGCACACCGTGGGGCTCCTCGGTGGGCAGGGGACGGCGCGCAGGGTCAGGCGGGGAT
This sequence comes from Onychostruthus taczanowskii, assembly GCF_017590055.1. Taxonomy (NCBI): domain Eukaryota; kingdom Metazoa; phylum Chordata; class Aves; order Passeriformes; family Passeridae; genus Onychostruthus; species Onychostruthus taczanowskii. Next base: position 440,781 of record NW_024506882.1, on the reverse strand, counting down.
CGCCGTGCCTGCTAAAGGCCACCTGTCCCGCCACTGATAACCAAAACCTTGGTCTCACACAGCCTGTTCTCCCTCCCAGTTTTGCTCTCCAGTTCCCTTGAGAAGCTCTCCCTCCCTCCCTCCCGAAGGGCCGGTGTGCCGAGGAGGGGCAGAGGGGCACCGGGGCGGGCAGGGGCGCTCTGGGCCCGGGTGGCTGAGGAGCCTCAAGCTGCCTCCCCCTGCAGCCCCGTGTGCAGGGCAGCTACACAAGGAGAGCCTGATTTAAAACACAGACACGTAAGCACGGCAGAAACCCCACCTCCGTGGGACGGCCTGCGAGGGATCCAACGGGCAGAAATGCCACGGACACACTCCTCCCAGCGGAATTGTGACTATCGCAGCGGCGGCGGACAGAGGGGGAGGCGGGCGGATGATGCAAGGCGCTCGGCATCGCGCCGGGCATGGCCGGAGCGCAGCGCTCGGGGAGCGGCGCCGGGAGCCGCGGCACAGCGGGGCTCCGTCGGCACCGGCACCGCGGGGCTCCGTCGGCACCGGCACCGCGGGGGCTCTGCCGGGACCGGCACCGGCACCGCAGAGCCCGCGGGGCCGGGCAGCATCGGCATCTGCTGCTGCCCGGCCTCCCACCCTACCCACACCGTTTAGCCAGCAGCTGTGAGATTTACTCCACCACCACCGGCTCCTAGTCACTTCTCTTCAGAGCTCATTACAAAGAGTAATTAAATGGTCGAAACGTCCCCAGCCTTAACCCTATTTAGTAGATAAAGTGGATAATTGAGCACCGTTAGCTCCGTTTTGCCATGGAAACTGGTGAGAGGGGCTAACACAAGGTCACAGGGCCACTCCGAGTCAGCTCAGGATCACGGTACATCAGTTACTGTCCCCTTCATCCAAAAATGCTGGGATATTTCATTGGCTTTAAGGAGTTATGGATCAAAACTGCTATTCCTGCCTCATCACTGAGAAGCCTAACACAGAGAAGTATTATATGATTTAACAAATAGAGTATTTGAGAACTTGGAACAAGCACTGGTATTTTGTATTCCATCTGCCAAAGCAGACGTCACCCTCTCTTTTAAACACTCTGCTTGACGTTGCTGACTGTCTCATGTGCATATGCTTGTACTGACATACAGCAAATCAGTGAGATGTGACCAATCTGATACCTGGCCAGTGAGTTTTAAACGTCACTATTAGCAGCTGCCCAGGCAGAACCAGCAGCCCCTGCCATGGTTCTGTGTTTGTCACGAGTGCCACTGCAGCGACAGCTCTGAGGTGCTGGCCAGGCCTCTCCCCTGGGAGCACCTTGCCCGCGCTGACCGTGAGTCACGGGGCTGTCAACCACTGCATCCTGCAGGCTATAAATATCTCCATTCCCATAAACTATTATCTCACTTTCAGACAGTCCATTTGCCTGATTCTGAAATGTTTATCTTGCCCTAACTGCCAGCCTAAAGGTGGAATGCTATTTTCAGCCCATGAGGAGCTTAAAGAGAGATAAATTTTAAAATACTCCCCTTACCTTTATTTTTATAATACCCTAGTACCTATGCAAGATGCTACAAATGGAAGACCTCTATGTATTCACAACATATGAATAAAACTGACAAATTTTCTCTACTTACATGTCTCAATATGGTTTCTAGGGAGTGGAAAAGACTTCAAAAATTTTTGGCTTTGCTCCTATGGCAGACCAGTAAAGCTTGAGAAGAGGCCACGCGCACTGCCTGCAGAGAGCCACTAGTGTGGACAAACAGCAACATTCAAACAACAACCTCACTGGGCCATTCCATCCCCAAATCCTGATTGTCTTTCAAAGCTTTCTCAGAAACTCCATTATTATGCCCACATAAGCACAATGAACTTTGAATTTTATACTTTCATTTCAAGCTATGGAAAATTTGTGACAGATGTAAAGAGTGGGAAAAGCAGACCCATCAAATAACGTGTAAATAATGAAGAGCATCTTGCATAATCCACTGAGGTGAGAAACGTTTAAAGGGCAATTGCCTTCACTGAATGTTGAATCAGTGTGAAAAGCAGAATTTGAAAACTGTCCTTATCTCTAAAATTCTTGATGAGAACTAAGTGGAGCATTCTTGCCAAGTAATTCAGGTATAATCAGGGGTGTTCCACCTGTGCCACAATCCCAGTGGCAGCCACGGGCTAACATCCCCTAAATTGGATCAGTACTCCAATGCAGTTTGAAAGTTAAATGACCTGGGTAGCTGCTCTCTTGTGTGCACAGACTCACTGCTCACAGCACAGGACAGCTGTGCTCTGAGCCATGGAGAAAGTGCCAGAAAATAATAACACAGATATCCAAAAGATTCAGACAGCTTTGCTGCTTAAAAACCACCCCAAAACCAACCAACCCAAACCACTCAAAGCAAAGTCCCGAGAAGCCCAAGGTTTCTAGAGGAATGGAAGGAGCAGGCGCTGCCGTAGGGCCGGGCTGGTGGTGTGGCGATGCTCCCCGTCCCTGTCACACTCGCTTGGCTCCAGACCAGTGTCACTGTTAATTGGATGCTGAGTGGTGGATGTGGCCACCTGGCACCCTGTCTGGCTCCGAGCTCACGATCCCAGTGGGGAACAGGCCACCTGGCTGCTGGGGGGGCTGCAGCCCCTGCCGAGCCCATCGCTGCCCCTCAGGCGCTCCTTGATGGTGAATACCAACAGCAGCTTCTCTCTTCCGCTGTGCTCACCTCTCCCACCACAGCCGGTGTGCTCACAGCCAACACCCAACTCATGACACTCCTCTCTTTCCTTCCCTCTGTCTGCCACGATGGGTAAACAGAATCCTGCCTTAATTGATAAATGGGAATAAAATTAGCTACTTGCCCTCTCTCCAATTTCTTTGAATTATTCCAAGTTCCCTCCCCCCACTCTATCCTGTGTTGCTTCTCAACACTCCAGATTAAAATGTGTATTAGCTGTTGAGCTGCACAACAATTTTTATAATGGCACAGTTTGTTGAGTATTTTTCTAATTAGTAAAAATACCGATAAATTAAGAATAACATCACAACAATGAACTGAACAAAAATGCAGTGAAATCAGACTCATGCCTGAAGGCAAGATTCTCCCCTTGCTTTGCACCCTTTTCTATTATTAGCACTAGCAAAATCATAGTGAGAAAGGACACAATTTTGATTTAATTTTTTTTACATTCATTTTTCATATATGTAAATTACTCCAGAAGAAACAAGACAATTGAAAATTGTCTTGAACAAAGTGCACAAAATGAAATTGTCTTGAATGAAAGAACAAAGTGCACAAAAATAAATCAGTACTAATGTAGAGTGCTGTTTGTGTCACTCAGTAAAACAACCCAAATTCCATGAAAATTAATGTTACTACAGGATCTTAAAGGACTTGCTACAAGTCCTCACATTTTCTTCTCCACTTCCAACGTACCACAAGGAGGTTCTACAGTGGTTTCAAGCTGGTCTGGGGCTACAGTAAGTAGCTAATGTCAAGCTCTTACATCCATTACAAATGATCTGAAAAGAAAGTACTTCACTAATCAAATCTTTGCACAGAAATGTGTCCACTGGCTGGAGCCAGCTGTATTCATTGGTGTTACCTCCTTCTTTAAACAAAGATTCATTTGCACCTTGAAGGACCTGCTCCAAGTGAATTCAGGGGGTGCTTTCCATAAGCTTATAGAAGGTGGAGGAAAGCATTTTAGATATTGAGGCAAGCATGAATGTTAAACTAATCAAGTTTCTGTCTTCACATTATTTTTAGCCTTTTTTCAGCTGGACAACTGATTTTCCTGCATCCATGCTGGAGAAGATTTCAGGAAAGTTACTGCTTTTTAGGGAGCCCTTACCAGCTTGAGCATCATCTCTGACCACCCCTGAGCAGCCTTCACTGCCCTTTACCTGGTGAGCCCCTACCAATCAAATCACTGACAATCTTCACCCAAATTTATGGGTGAGTCAGGAACACACGTGACAAACCACAGCCACCACCAGGCACTGAAGGAACCTCCCTGTCCTCCAGAAGCCTCTTCCCACAGAGCAGCATCACTCCCCTCTGCAGTCACCACTGCAGGTGTCCCTCAGGTCACTCCAGGGCTCCCTTGGGACACGGGAACAAAAGGCATTGCCGTGCACCTGGCTCTTAGTGCACCTGCTGACCTCCCTGCATTTCCAGCACCTTCCATGCACCTTGGTACCTGCTCCTGGGGACAGTGGCCTGCCACTGCTGGACTACAGAGCCCTCACTCTTCAAGGCTGACACCAGAAAGGTTCCTGCTTGCTTATTTGACCCCACTTGTCCATTCTGGCTTCACAGACATGCTCAGCTCCACTTTGCTCCCCCTTATGTCTCAGAGCTCACATAAACACTGAACAGCTCATATTAAAAAAAGAAAAAATTGAGTCATTTTAGTTGATTTTCAGTTTCAGGTCGAGCTACAAGAGGCTCCCTTGTGCTCCCTCTGTATCCGAGCTTGAATTACCAAGTTATTAGGTAACAGCTCACTGGCACTGGCTCCTGCCCACACATTCAGCGGGCTCTGCTCTCTCTGAGCTCAGTGCTTTCCATCTTCTGACTGCTGATGCATCCCCCCAGCAAGGACTCACATTATTTTTTAATATTCAGGGGGTAATGGGCTGCTGAACATGTATGACTGCCATTTCCAAGTGTGACATTTAGCACTGCTGGTGTTTTACTCTCCCCATCTTAGGTGTCAGTAGATTACTTGTTGCTGTTTGCTAACAGGCTTTGAAGACTTTCAGCTAAAAACAAGGCTGGTGGAAGCTGTGGGGCAAGGGATTTATTGCAAAACCTCAGCATCTGGGACTACCTTAGGAGAGGATGTGCCCTCTCTCTGTACAGCAGCCCCTGCTGATATTGACCCCAGCTGGAGCCGAGTGCTTGTAAGCAACTCAGTTTTAGTGTCCTGTAAAACACTGGTTTTCCTTAACTGGTCTGGCAGCCCCAGAATAGCTCTGTGCACTCTAATTCATACAGTTTTGTAAGTAATGACAGATAATACTATCAAAGTTGTTCCTAGAACACAGGGATTAACTCACCTCATTAAAATGTACACATTTTGCATAGCAGGACTACTTGAGAACAACTATTCTAGCCAGCCCAAAGATACGATGTTCTGTGAGAACTAGGATGATCCCTAGCTGTCCTCTACTTCCCTGTATTCAGATTTTAAGAAATCCTTTTTTAGATGATGACACAGATCTCATAGCACTGAGCACTTTTAAAAACCTAAAATAGACTACATTAGCTTAAAATTCTAGGTAGTAAAGAAACTTGAGAGGAGAGAAACATAATTAACTCGGAGCATGGAAAGAGTCCCTTGTGGGAAAACCACCCTGAATTTAAAAAGGCGGTTTGTACAAAGTACCTAATGGTGAACCCAGAACCTGGCAGGTCACGCACTTTGAAGGCTGATCTCTCAGGCTGACAGTGGAAATGCTTTTGGTTTATTTTCCCCAGAGAATTTGTTCTTAGCCATTTGAAACTCACTTGATTTCTTGGTTATTAAAATGCAATCACCCCCTTTTGCAGTGCTTGGTCTTCTTCAGTCAAGAAAATTAAAATAAAAGCTGTGCTGCTGAAATTGCCTACAGGTATCTCTCTGCATTCAAAGAATGCTTCTGAAAGCTCTGCTGGCAAACAGAGCCCAGCTCTGTTCACCTGAAAATAAAAGGTGAAGGTCTCCTGAGCAGACAGACAAGGTCGGAGATGGAGTTTTCCCCAAACAAGTCCATTTTTATTCCTCATAATTTACTTTTTCAACTCACTACAGTGACTCTTCACCTAACTTCTTGCTGCTCCTGTAACAGAAGCTCTGTGATCTACAGGAACTGCACACACAAGCGCTCCAGAACCGAGCTCCACCCCTGGCATTCACCAGCAGTGGACATGCCTGTTCCTACAGATGTGCAGGTGGCACAAAGGCAAATTTTTCAGAACTGTCTGTTGAGGTATTACAGCTGAAAATTTTACAGGCCAGACATCCATTGTAGTAATTACTGTTTCACCATAATTCAATTGCTTTCTAACAGCCTTACCTAACTCCATTATTCTGGCACACTGTCAATCAGTCACCCTTCCCAACACTGTCTGGTTTGGTTTTGTTGTTTGGTTTGTTTTTTTAAATTATGGTTACATTGGCAACCGAAAAGAAAACAAAGGGTATTTCTTTCAGCTGTGTTATGTACCATCAGGCTGATTAACTCTAAGTCTTGAGAAAAAAGAATCCTAGGAAATGTTGCTATGGGAAGAAACAACTTTGCAAACTCAAGCTCCATATTTATGCAGTTCTCCATTTTTATGGACAGGTCAGCATCCCTGGCTGAGTTACATCTTCCTCCATGAGTACTTAAAAGAGAAAAATTGGTTGGTTGGTAGGTTTTTGAAAAATCACAGAGTAGCTCTGCAAATAAAACATATTGGAAGACTGTACAGATCAGATGTGTTAGACACAGTTCAAATCAAAAAATCTGCTTTATCAGTATGTTAAAAATGTTAGGAGATACGTTGTATTGTCTTGTGCCATAAGATGACAAAATTGTTCTAATCCAATCTCTCCTTCTCAGACCCTGCTTAATAATGAAGAAGATGCCATAGGAGATAAAGCAGTGAATACAGATAACGCAATGAAGCCTGAAAACGGGGACAGAAAAAACTCTCCAGGCCAAATGGAAATCTACTGGGACTCTAAATGAAGCAAAGAGGAGTTCATCCCTATGTTTTTAAGAATTAGTAAATCACTCTCAATTAGAAATCCTTCTAAATTCCACATACAGATTGTCATTATTTATTAACACCACTTCTAACCAAGGATCTCACCATGGATCACAATGAGAACAAACTGAACCTCACAACTGTAATTTTTACAACTCAAGTCTGACATCTTGTTCCTAGTTAGAGCTGTGGATCACTCCTGGCTCAGTCAGAGGGAGTACTGGTGTAAAATAAAGGGTCAACACTGTGAAAATCATGTACTGCCATGTTCAGAGCCCACTTTCCCCACGTCTCTCCCAGGCATAGAAAATTTATTGAGCTATGAAACGATTCACTGAAACATTCTATTACATAACTACAATCTCCTTACAGTGCAGCTCTAACTGGAACCAGTGGAAGTCCTGCCTGCAAACCCTTATGTCACGGTTGGATGCTGATTTTTTACCTTGAGGTAAAGTTCTATTCCCTTTTTTATAGAGAGCTCTTAAAACCACAGAACTCAGTCTTTTATCAATTTTTTAGGTAATACACATTAGTTTAATGAAATTTGTTTAGAATTTCCTATTTGGAATGAATACAGAAAATCCAGTGGAGAGTCAGGGACAATTGATCCTTTCTGAAGTAATTTTAATTAAGTGCATTTTTTAACCTGGCCAAAAATGCCACATCCTCAACTGTATCTTTTTCTAATTTTTATATATATATATATGAACATAATAAGTCACAGAGGGCACTAAATGATGCTTAGAACAAATAACAAAAGTACACTAAATGTCTGAGAGAGCTTTTCAGCCAGCAGAGTGTGGAGACATAGCCACTGTTCTCTATAAGCATTGCAGACTGGTTGGATGATTAATTCCATCACAGTCACCAAGAGCTTTACCACTGGTTTGGGAAAAGATTTTTTTCCAATACTTGATAATATTACTTTTACAGTGACATTTACTGAAGCACGAATATAAACAGACTTCATAAACATGAATGAATAATGCTGGCATTGGAAATGTTTTAACAAGTATTCAAGAGACATGAAATTATTTGCCCCAAAGAAGAGGAGTTCCTGAGAGGACAAAGCACAGGATATCACAGTGTATCACTGTTAAGAATTTGTAACTTTTCCAAAAATGGACAGATATTCCTTCTTCCTTCCCTTCCCCTCCCTCTTGGGACTTACAGTTGCACCCAGAAGGGATTGACTGCAGCAGTGTTCCTGTTCATGTACCACTGAACAAACCCTTTCACTGCCTCTGTCCCTTAGAGCTCCTGAAGCTGCACTTCAGGGGCAGTGGCTGCAGCCCCCAGAGCCACAGCCAGCTCTGTCCCACACTGTGTCTGTGTCTTTGCTCTCTGACAAAAGTTTTCAGTCTCAGGTCTTTTTCTTCCATTTACAATTTTCAGTACATTTGCTAGAAAATACCTACTGCAACAGGGGATGTCTCGAAGCTGTCCTTTCACAACCATTTAAGATAATATTCATTACAGCTGTTCTCCAGAGGGAAGCCAGTGGTCAAAAGGCAAGTTAAGGCTCCTGTTTCCTGGTGCCATGTGCCATGAGGAGCAGCCCTGCAGTGTTTCATCATCAGCCAGCACCACACTGAATCACAGCATCACTAATGTGTGTAATTGCTTGCAGAAAGGTTCAGTTTAAGAATGTGTCAAACATATAATTTGATCAGGGCGTGTGAGTATCCATGCATGGGCTGGTGGTGGTGCATTCTTATGGCCGTGAATCACACAGCATTTGAGCCACCTACCTCCTCCTTGTAGGGAAGCTGCAATATTCTGTCCTGTTGGAAAGAAACCTGGACTAGCTCTTTAAAGCTGATGGGGCTCTCAGCACATATCTATTTCAACACCTCAGTCCTCTGGTTAGACCAGTAATATTCATGATGTTGCTGAGAAATCTGATAGACAATTTTCATTTTCTGGTAATAACAAATACTCTAAAATGTAAAAAATAAAGGATCGGTATGGCATTTACATTTCTGAATAGCTCTATTTGTTGTAAAGTGTTGTCATTTTTAATGGGGGGATATACTGTCAGTTTATTAAAGCTGGTGCAGGCTTGTCAGCTAAGCAGGTGGTACGTTAGGAAAAGGGCGCTCATTTTGCTGTACGAGGAAGTATTTGTGCTCAGGATTACACTGTGTTTATAAGATGTTTACTGTAAGGTTAAAAGCCATCTTCCCCGTAGGTACTGAGCAGACTCCCTGCATTGCTCAGGCTGCAGTGACACAGGCTGTGCCCCGACCCCCACGGCGCGGCAAGCGCTCCCTCGGCACAGCCCCAGCACAGCCCCCGCGGGACTCCTCCCAATTCCCGATAAAGGAATCACATCATGAATAACCTCTTTCTCCAGTATTCACGGATTGGATAAATATCTTGTCCCATAAAGTTGTGTCTGGAATGCTGCAGCACCCACGGAGCAGAGGCCACACTTGTCCGGTGTTTTACAGTATCATGAACGGATTTGTGCCGTAAAAGCAGAATTGAAAGAGCAAGCTTGAGTGGACACGGGATGCTGAGGTACAGCAAGGCTTGTGCTAGAGCCCATCAAACTGCTGACTGCAGCTGAACTGCAGCTGTGCAGCACATCTGGGAGAGCCAGAGCGATGCATCCCATCCCAAACACCTGCACGAACCTTTGCAGCAGCTTTCTACACGAATCAGGTACTAATGCACAAACCATCCTGGCTAGCTACAGGAGCCTGTGATGACTGAGCTGCATGTTCAGCTGCAGCTTTAGTATGAGAACTATGTGCAGCTTTTGCAGGCAAAACTGCATGCCCCAATTAGATTAAAAGGTGGATGCTTTATTATCCCTGCACTACTTCACCATCATTTTAACTGGGATGTGTATGTTACTGGCCTTCACTATAACCCTGAAAAACATGTTGAAGATATAAGAAATAATCCACTAAAACTATTGAATAAAAGTTTTTAAGTAAGCATATTTATCCTTGAATAATATCATTCTCATAAATTTTAAAATTCTGGGAAGAGAAAACATCTTCTTGTTTGACAATAAATACCTGCAATTAAAACTCCTATGTTAAAAACCTTAACAAGGTTATTATAGGCAACACTTGCTTTCACAGTCTCCCAGAAAAAGGATATTTTTAACATCCCACTCACTGTATGGGGACAGAGAAGGTGAATGTGAGGCCAGGCAGACACCAACTACAGCCTCACAAAAACACAGAGGAACCAGCAGATAACCCAGGACTAGCATGGGAGCCAGGGAACGCCGCACCTCCAGGCTGAGCACTCAGGTTTGGATAAGGGCCTGGCAGGGGACACCAGTGGAAACAGAACTGATAAGTGCCTGAAATGCTGCTTGTACCTGGACTTTCACCCTTTGGCTCTAGGAACAGAACTAACATGTGAGTTTAAAGAAGGAACCATGTGACAGCAGTGTCACCAGAATAGCATTGGACTATCAAAGACTATTGAATCGAGATACAGAAACACATCATCATCAAAAGCAGCAAAAACTCTTCATAAGCTCTATGTGATCAGCAGGCCAGGTGAGACACAAAACGGAATGAAAACAGGCATGGCCACTTCTAGCAGTAAAACAGGAACACCTGCTGAAAATTTAATTTTCATTTCCTTCAGACTAAATTAGAAAAGGGGCTCACTTCAGTGAAAAATTTTACTGCAACAAGGGAAGACTTTGCACAGGGCCAAGGTTCCTCACACAGGAACCTCAGAGACAGGATTTGTTTATCTTCTTTTTAATGCTATTTAGAATGTCACGTAGAGCAGGACACATTACAGATTGCTCTCTTCCTTATGTTTATAATGTAGAGGAAAGGCCACACGAGTACTGGGAGTGGGATTTCTGAAACTTTTGCATCTATAAGAACAATAAAGTGGAAACTTGCAGTTTTAGAGTCTTGCTTGAGCCACAGAGAAGTCACTATTCACTAGTGAACAAAAAGAAGAAAAAAAAATGCTCATTTCTTGTGATTTATCCCAGTGACAGGGTTAATGACACAGGTAGACATGCCCATTGACTCATTAAATTGAATTGCAAGACATGGCTACAAGTCAATTTCCTTTGGTATGTGCTTAGGCACCTTGTAATGACAGTATTTGTGTCACTGGAATTCAGTTCCGACCTAAACCTGCACTGATCTTTCAGTTCAAATCTGAGGAGGCATTTTCACACAACTCTTTCCCTTCCAGAGCTCTGTGCTGTAACAGCTCACATCTTTTGTAGGTCAGGACGTGCAATGTGTACATGAGCTGGCTGCAGCAGTACAGTCACTGCAGGTGCTGTGCTACACAAATATGGACACGTGGAGAATATTAATGACAACTTTCATTCAGAGGCAACACATGAATTATCAATGAACCCAGCTTCCGTGTTCAGCAGGAAGCGTGTGGCACGGGCTGATGGAACGTTGGGAATCACAATCCCAGCTGTAGTAGCTACTGCTGTGTGTGCCACCCCAGATGGCACAAACCTCCCCTGAAGGAGCCTGGCTCACGCTGCAGCAGAGCTGTGCAAGCTGCAAGCACTACCTTTAGGAATATTCTGAGGGAAAAACTGGGGTTGAGATCAGAAGGAGCTGTGCAATTTGGATCTGCCAGTCCCCACTGAGGCGCAGGGTCCGTGTTTGCTATTGTCAAGGTGCATGGTGGCAATCAAGGAAATGATCAAGGAAAATGGGCTCTGAGACTCCTCACCGTTCAGCCGTGCTGGCAGCTGGGACTTCTTTCCACTCTAGTATCAAGCAATGATATTGCAAGGAAGGCCAGCTGCAAAAGGAGAATAAAATACCAGTGTCCTAACAATCTCTGGGAAATTCATTAATCCCTGCGAACCCGATTTAATTTGTCAGGTAGATGCTAATCATCACTTGAATACGCACCCCAAAATACTTGAAATATTAGAATTTTGAGGCTGTCAAAACAGTTCTGTCTACTTTGCAAGTAGATGGAAGTAAATCCAAGGTAATTTGGGCAACCATTTGAAAGTCTTCCCCTACATTTCAGTCCCCTGTTTCTTGTGTATGAAATAACCCTGATGAGTGCCTGTGTGGTGCAGGGGGTTTGCACAGCCCTGTCTTGTAAACTGCTGTTTAAAACAAACAAGAGCAAGCGAGGGGCCAAGGCCCAGCACAGGCAAGGTGACAGCAGCACCCTCAGGTGCTCTGGGTACAAACACAGAGATCCATTAGGTAACTGTACATCAGTCATCTCCACTGCTGCTCACAGGAGTAACAGACAGGGCTGTACAGCTTTTGATTATGAAATTTTCAGTGTCCCTTTTAGCTTCTTTCAGTTTTTGCTATCTGGATGATTTTCCACACGGAATTACCTCTTCCCTTGGGTCAGCATTTCAGAGAGCTGCGTGGCCCCCCTCTCTGCAGTGCTGCCAGCGCTGGAGGTGGCTGTGGTCAGTGTCACTGTCGCTGGCCGGCAGGGCTCTGGCATTCCGGGCCAGCAGCAGGGTCCCTGCCTGGGCTCTGCAGCTGGGGGCTCACCGTGCTGGGCTCTGAGGAGCTCCTGGGCAAGCACTGCTGCCCCTGACAGCGGGAGAACTACAAACGGATGGAGAACTCTGCTGGGCAGAGTTCCGTGAGGCTGTGCTGGCCACACAGGAGCTGGGACAGGCAGTGCCACTCTGCTGCGTCACCTCCTGTGAGCGCACGGGCTAAGGCAGCATGGTCTGTGCCTCAGTTTACCACCAGCAACTACCATTTTGAGATGCCAAACAAAGGCCATCTTGAGATTTAACCAAGTGGGGTTTGTAGATACTGCGAAGATTCGGCTCCCAGGGTAAAGTGCGAGTGTTTCTGTACTGAAACGGCCCCTGTGAAGGGGCACTGGAGGTGCGCGGGGGAGCCCCCGAGCCCCGGTCACACGGAGCTGACGGACACAAAGGATCCGAGCGCTTCTCTCAGCGCCCGTGACCCAGAGCTAAGAGACACTCACTAAAACACAGCTGTCCCGGGAAGGGATTCCTGGGGAGGGACACTCGGAAAGCACCACAGAGCCCGGTGCCTGCGGGAGGCCAGGGCCGGTGTGGGGTACCCGCGGTGCCTCGTCTTCCCGGTGCTCGGCGACACCCGGCGTGCCCGGCGCCACTGCTGATGCGCCCGGTGTGCCTGGCCTTCGTGGCCGGCGGGCTGTGCCCGGAGCTGCCGGTGTGTGCCCGGAAAGCTCCCGCTATTCCCGCTACTCCCGGTGCTCCCGGGCCGCCCCTCAGGCGGGCGGCGCGCAGGGCACGCCGGGAGGCGCGCGCGGCACGCCGGGACACGCACCCGGCGCCTCGGCCGCCCAAGATGGCGGCGGGCGGCGGTCCCCGCCCCCGGCCGCGCATGCGCAGCGCCGCGGCGGCCGCGCCGCTCCCGCCCTCCCTCCCGGCGGCCGCGGCGCCTCTGACAGCGCGGAGCGAGCGGAGCGTCCCCGAGCGTCGGACCGCGCACCGGAACCCCCGCACCGGGACCGCGACCCCGCACCGGGACCCTGACCCCGCACCGGGACGCCGCGCCGGTGAGTGGGACAGGCGGGTGGCGCCGGACCCGCGCAGCACAGCGAGGCGGCGGCGCTGGCGGGGCTCGGTAAGGCCGGGCCCGCCGCCCCCCCGCCCCGCGGGTTGTCCCG
>NW_024506882.1:368454-427248 GCF_017590055.1 Onychostruthus taczanowskii | reverse complement strand
GGCCCGGTGTCCTCCCCCCGGCTCGGTGTGGGGGGGCTCTGCGGGCCGGGGCGCGGCCGCCCCGCTCCCCGCGGACCCCGGCCCCGCTCCCGCCGTGACTCTGCAGGAAAACAGGGCCCGGTGGGAGCGGCGGGGCGGGCGCGGAGCCGCCGCCGGGCCCGAGTCCCCCCCCCCGCGGGCCGCGCCGCTCCGTCCGTGACTTAGCAAATACCGGGAGGAGGCGATGGGCCGGGGTAAATAGCGATAAAACAGCCTTCAGGGACGATGGGCCTGGTGTGTGCGCGGAGGGGACCCCGAGCATCCCTCCCCGGTTCCTGCCGGGGTTTCCCCTGTCACCCTCTCCCCGGGCAGGGCCGGGCGTCGGGCGATGGCCCGGATCGCCAGCGCGGCCGGGGCACCGAAAACAAGACGAGAATTAATAATCCAGGCGAAGGAGTAGGTGTTGTTTCAGAATTTGTCTCACATCCCCAGTTTTCCTGCAGTGCTCAGCAGGGCAGCAGCGATAGGAGGTGGCTCAGACCTTCAGAACCAGCTGCAGTAAAACGGGGGAGGGAGGTCTAATCTCTCCTTCTGGGGGTCATATCACTGCCTGGATGGCTGCAGGTGCACCGGCTTCCCGTGAAAACCTTAGAATATTGCTTAAAGCCTCTATTAATTGCTGCTCCCGGGGTTTTGTTTCGGCAGGAGGTTATAGGCAGGCAGGGCTTTTGATGGAAGTTGGGGGGTGGGAGTGGTGCCTCCCTTGAAAAGTTTGGGGTTTGTTCAGTTCTGTGGGCGTGAGATTTTTCTTTTAATTTTTTTTTTTTTTTGTTTAAGGTGGATGCAATTAAACTTGACCTTTAATACCAATAATAATGTGACACCTTCCCTTTCTTTGCCATGGTATCACTCGAACCATTTCAGTAGTGCTGCAGCAGTGGGCTTGGTTGGTGCAGGTCAAGCCCTTTCATAATGAATTGCTTACTAGGGATGGGGGAAGGTTAATCTAAGCTATATTAAAAATCTTTAATAAACATCGTTTTAGTATAATTAAATGTTTGGGCATATTGACCTGGCTAAATTATGTATTTTTGTGGTGATTCTTTTAAGTATATGTTCCTATGACAGTATTGTTCATGGCATTAGGAGGTGGTGGTTAAAGAACCTCCGTTCAGTGATGATCATTTTGTAAATGATTGTGCAGCATTTGGCTGGTTTTCGGGAGAGGGAGGGTCTGCTGTCAGAATGTTATTTGCCCTTAGAGTCATTTTGTTAAATAGGAAAATTCTGTTGGGGAACTAAACAAAGAAAATATTTTAAAACTGTGAGATGCATTGCAAATATCCGGCTTGTTCTCGGGCATCTCGTTTTTGTGTGTTTCTGTTGCTGTTCCCATGTTTGTGGATGCTGTGAGCAGCCATTGAGCAGGGAAGAGACTGGGTGGAGTAAGGAGGCAAAGCTGCGAAATGGCTCGATTACCCTTTCAGAGCTTTTTTTTTCCTCCCTTTGCCGGGGTGGAGGAATACTAATTGCCGTAACAATGAAGTCTCTTCTTTAGGGAAGAATCTAATGGTGCAGGAAGCTTCGGAAATGAAACAAATCTCACATTCTGTTCTGAGACTGATTTTTCTGCAGGGTGGATTTTGATTTGTCTGGCAGTGAGAAGTGACCAGTCACTGTTGCAAAGCCGGATTTTTATTTTTTTGTCTGATAACCGCTTCAATTTATCCACTTAGATATGCACTTGTTGAATTGATTTTATTTACACTTTAGATAAGAATTGCAATTTTTGTGGCGGTGTTTTACACACGAGATTTTCTGGAATCTAGAGAAGCCTCTGTATTGTGGCTTCATGCTGTTATTTGTTCATGGAACTTCTTGGTTAGAGCGGATTATGGGTGGGCACACAGAAAAAGAAAATCCCTGGTTACTCTGGTGACCACAGTGGAGTGACTGCTGTCAGCGTACAGACTGGATTGCATTGCCCTTCCTCACGTACCAAGTTCTTGTAAAATAACATCTCAGGATTTTGGAAGCCCTTTTGAGCACTGTACCTCTGTTAGAGCAGTGCTGTCCCCCTTGGGTACTACTGCTTAAAGTTGTGTAGGAAAAGCGTTTGAACAAAGGATTTGGGGAATACAATAGGGATTGGAGGAAGCACCTTGGAAGGGCTGCCTGTGGAAGTGCTCTCCTGTTCCACACGTGCCTCATGGCATTCCCATCTGATTTCAGTGCTGACTGGAGCAAGTGCAGCATTGAACATGGATGGTTCTTGAGTGGGCTGCGGTTTTGCTTTTTCATGGGGGTCTCAGTTCTGGAGTGCAGTTTGTGATAGGAGATGGGCCCACAAGAAAGAGACTGTGCTTCTCTTAGTATGCCCAAAACTAAAACAAGGGGCAGTGCTTCCTGCATTATTTCTAGTTCATTCACTTGGAGTAGATGTTCCAGGATTCAGTGGCTGCATGAGCCAAATACCTGAGTCTAATGTGTATCCAGGCTAAGGCCAAGGAAGAACCTAGCAAAACTCTTTCCATCTTAACAGCTTTGGTTGATTTTTGCCCTTGAAGTGATGGCAGTCACTTTTTCCACAGGAGTAACTTGTTCATTTGGGTTCTGCAGAACCAAAGGCATCAACAGTTCCTTTCTGCCTGCACAAAGGCTCTGTCTTGCCCGTCCTGCTGACCCCGGTGCCTGTCCTGGCTCCTGTGCTCCTCCCAGCCTGGGAGCTCAGGTTATGTCTTTGCTCTCAACTTGCTATGGGTGGGACAGCTCCAGAGTCAACATCTGCTGACTGCCTTGTCCAGCACTGCAACCTTGTCTTCCATGAAGAGCTCCACAGCCCATGTCCATTGTTGATTATAATGTATTTACACTTCTTGTGGAATGTTCTGGGCAAACAATAGCTGGACCCCTCTGCCTCAGGGTAGCTCAGGTATAGACTGCATATGTTTGTAAGGTTTTTTACAGCCCTCTGTAGCTGCCCTGTTTTCCTGAGCTAGTGGTGTTGGAATTACCTAGTACAAAGGAGAGTGACGTTGGAATAGTTTGGTTTAGGTCAGATCCCTTCTACTTTGGTGAGCTTCAGGCCCATTTTCTAAACTAAAGGCAAAGACTGGGAGAGCAGCTGAAGCATCCATGAAGTGGGCACTGAAATACTTGTCAGACTGAAAATAAGAACTGTGTAGGCCTAAATTCAGGAAACCAAGAGGACAATAGAAATCCATAATTATTATTAATAGGTAATAATTTCAGATTTCCTAGAGGATGCGGGGGAGTTTCCAGTCTCTCACATGTAATTTGTGATGGCAAATGAAGATCTTTCCCAAGGATCAGAGCCATGTATGTTGATAGAATGGTGCTGGGACTCTCCTGTGGGGTTTGTTGCAGAGAAGTCATTAAGGTATGCACTGTCCATACTTGCAGATCTGTCAGTGACATTACAACTGGCTCCTCTTTCTCCCTTCTGTAAGAGCTTAGGTGTCATTGGCAGGACAACCTGACTACTAAAAATGTATTGCACTGGTGAAGCCTTGCCTGGGTTCAGGGGCTTTCTCAGGAGCTACTTCACTACCTGACACGAGGGGAATGGGGCTCCTAATGTGGCTTTTGAGGATTTTATTCATGGGTGATGTTGCTTTATCTTTTGATCTGCCTGACAGAGTAGGCTACGCTTTAAGTTTTTGGAAGTAGGTATTTACACTAAGATACAATTCTGAGCTGTTTAAAATCAGTTTTCAAATACATAAAGCTGTTTCCTCAGAATTTTTGCTCTGAACGCTGTCCTTGCTAGGGCAGTGTGAAGGGCTGTGCTCTGTGAGCAGGATGGTGCCACCACTGGGGTTGGGTTAAATGGCTGGTTTTCATGTATTGCAGTTATTTTAGAACAAAACTTTTCTTCATTCCTACCATGTTCTAAGACCTACCGTACATATTAAAAGCCTTGGCAAGAACCAGTATTTTGTCTGATGAGGAAGAGAATTCCAGTTTTACCCTGGAGATGCCAGGGTTAGCCCAACAGATGTGTGTTGCTAACCTGTATCTTATCTCAGTTGCTTAAAAAAGGGCCTTTTCCTCTCAGTGGAGGCAGGACCTGGATGAGGCAATGTTTGTCTCATTCATAATGTTTAAAAGCTTATTCTGTTTTCTTTTTTTTTAACATCCTGCTTTCTCCTTAAGGGATTAGATAGGTGTGACTTAGGCTCTTTTGCTTTTAGGTCACTGTCTTGGAAGCCACCTATCATTTCACTTCCTGCTAGCATCTACTGTCAGGAAATTTCAAAGAAAAATGTTATGTACAAAGTAAGTGTATGCTGAACTCCATTTCCTTGGGACTATAAACATGCAGTCCTTTCAAAACTAATGTTGTGCACAGCATTGTCACACTGACCAATACCAAGAGCACTCGTGCATATGTAACTGTGTAAAAAAATCAACATTATTAATTCAAAGTACTTGCTAGTTGATACATTTGGAATTATTTTTGCCATTTCCTTCTTAATGATACTGCTTGTGAGTGAGCTCTGTAGCTTGGCTTGGCTGCTTGTGGACTTTGGATAAGGATTGTGATTAAATGAATGCAATAAATACATCGTTTTGGTTGTGGTTTTCTTGATTCTGCAATATTTCCCTGATATTTTTTACTAGTAACTACTTGCTGCAGCCTTGAGAAGGCGTTTCCAGAGATGGGACCATGCATGGCTGAGGTTTGTAGGTGGTGCAGCAGCAGTGCCTGTCCTGTAATTTCCTTGTGTCCGTTGTTAAGTAGGTCCCTGCTGAGGGAGTTGGTCAGAGGCTGTTCAGAGGCACCTCTTGTTCTGGGGCTGCTTGGTGACTCAGCTGTCACACCTCTTGTGAGGGAGGTGCTGTACTGGTTTGCACCTGGGATAGCACAGGGGCATTCATGACTGAGATTATTTATACCTTGCCTCTTGTATCCATGTTAATTGTTCCCGTTGTGCTCCACAAACCTTAAGTTCCCTCGGTTTAATTAGACAGACAAGTGTTCCCCTCCCCACCTCCCCCCGAGATTGCCTCTGCCTTGTTTTTCTGCTTAATGCTAAAGCAAAGGTGTTACATTTATCCCTCTTTAAGACTAGAGGAAAATCAGCTGGACACAGCTAGGCTGTTTGCTGCAGATAAATGACTATTTCTTCTGTAACGAAACAACACTGGCAGCTTGTCTTCTGCTGGATTCACCTGCTTTTTGGGGTGAAGAAAGAGATTGGATAAACAATTTGGTTTGTTTAAATGCTCATGTCTTTGCAATCTATTAAGAGGATGATGTCATTAATGAGTGTCTGTATGTATTTTAAACAGATGGTGTCTGTTAAATCAGTAATGATAGAAGTTTCTGGTTCTCTCACCTTCAGCTCTGTTTTAGAGGCAGGAGCGTAGTGGATGAAGGTGGGTGATAAGAAAGATGAAACATCTTCTACGAGAACCCTGATTTTGTTATTTTGGTACTAGTGTCATGGAAGGTTGAATGCTTTCTCTGTAGTAGAATAAGATGTTATAGATCAGTTATGATGAGCTTTTTGGTTTTGGTTCCCCCACCCCCCCTCTCTGGGCAAGTGAAACCATTTTTGCTTAACAAGATTTGAAAATTGATAAAGGACCAACAAGTGTTCTTGATTGAAGAGTGGAAGTTCTGTCTAAGTTCTTGTTTAGGTTTCTTTTGGTTTATACCTTCCCCCATTTCTAAAATAGTAACATAGGTGTTCCTTTAAGTTTCCTTCTGGATATTTTTCTTCATAAATTTAGTAAATTTGTGGTTGTTTTTGTTAATATCACATTTCCAGTATAACAGGCAGTTTAATGATGGAATTATTTAAATTTGAATATAGTCCTGTGACTTCCTTTACAGTTATAAATCTGTTACTTAATTTTTTAAGCCAGAGAAGTCTGGGAGGAAGAACTGAGAATAACAAAGTTCAAATCCAGTGCATGCCTGCTGACAGACATATCTAAGTGCAGCACTCTTCTCCTGATGGTCTAGAATCGCTATCCCAAAATGTGTATGTGTTGTTTGACCTAGCAATACTGCAGAATACCCTGCTGGAGTCTCCAGCTGACCCCGACGTGCTTTGCTCTGAGCAAGTGTTGAGTAGCAGCGTGCAGCATGGAGCCCGTGCCGCTGCCCCTGCCCGCTGTCCCACTGCTCACAGCACCCTGAGCAGCACAGTGGGGACTGCCATGGCAGAAACCCTCTCACACATGGTAGAGCTCTATTTTCTGCCTCTTGTTGTAGCTACAGTTACCTGCATTTTCACATAGAATTGAGCAGGCGGGTTAGAAGAAGGATGTTTTCACTTGTTTTCCACCAAAGCCTACACACAGACCTCAGGCTGGAGCTCTGACCTGGAGGAAGCTCAAAGGCTCTAAAACGAGATGGTGTGACAGTGCTCACTCAAGATGTTTCTCCTGAGAATTAATTGTATCATGCTTCTATCAGAATTGCAAAACTGAAATGATGCATGGCAAAAAAATGTCAAGATTGAATTAATTTAGTCTTCTGTTAAAAAAAAAAAAAATATTTTCCAAGTGAGTTTGGCCCAGATTCCTCAAAGTCATGTAGTGTTGGTGCCTGGGAAGGTAACGAGGCCAAAAATGTGTTTTGTTGTTTTACAGTCCTAAAGGTGGGTAGTGGCTGCCAGTGATGTGTTAAAAACTTAGCTTGAAATAATATGGGAAAGCAGACGGGCATAGGAGTTGATTTCAGAACGCACAGGCGTTTCTTTCGGCAGCATGCTGTGTGGAGCACCCACTTTGCTCCTGGTTTATACCATCTTGATGACATTCCTTAGCTTTGTTTTTCAGATGTAATTGCAACCTGCATTCCAAGTCTTTGGAACATAGGCACTATATCTGATCTGCTACAGATTGCTTTCTGGTTCCCCATGGATTTGGTGCTGAATTATTTTCAGAACTAAACTACTGTATCAGATTTTTAGCAAATGCTGTAAAAGTAGGTGAAATGGGGAAGAAAACAGGCATAACATTTTTCACTTTTTTCATGTCAAAAATATATTTCCTTTGATAAACCTGTAACTGAACTGAAAGGGAAAATGTTTTTTGTGAATTATTATAAGCACTGCACAGAATGCTGTACTCTGTGGATACTACATTGATGTATCAAGCAAAGCGTTGACCTACGGGCATTTTGAGACTTCCCTTAATTGCAGAATAACAGGCTTACTAAACATATGAATTAAAAATAAGGCTCAGAGTTGTAATTCAGATCAGATTTGCTTCTTGTTTTGTTTTTCCCAAATCAGATAGCTGTTGGAGCTCACTTCGTTGTAATCCCTCAGCCAGCTTTACTGATGTAGGCTGAAAAGTGGAAAAAAGATTAACCCAGCTCATAAATGAGTAGCTTTCTCATATTCTCCCACTCATCCCTGCTGGCTTAGCAGGTGATGGATTCCAACATTTCCTAGGATTTCCAGGATAAGGTCTGTTTGCTGCACTAAGAGCAGCTGCATGGCTGTGCCTGGGTGATTCTGCTGTGGATGAGCTTTCCTGCAGTAATGGGGAGCAGGATGGAAGCAGGAGAGGAACTGAATTATTTTACTTGTTACTGTTTTTCTTTCCTATCAACAGAGACATATCTAGGAACCCTTTTCAGGTCCTTGTAGTTATGGCTAGGAACCGTGGATATTACTTCACTTCTGTGGAATCTGGTTTTGAGTACATTTGTGGAAAGAGTTGTCCTGTTCTGTGGCTTGAGTTTGATAGAGCAGCGTTTTACTTACGGGCTTTAAAACAAAATCAGACCCATTAAAAATTAGTTCAAATTAAAAGGAGGTTTTCTTATATACTTGGTAGTATTTAGCAACATAATCCAGATGTGTAAGAAAACAATTCATGTGGTCTAGTTCTTCCATAGGGACTATAGCTGTAATTGCCTGGGAATTACTCCCGAATAACCCCTTTAAGTTCTCGTTAATGTTATGAAACAGGATACACTGTCGATTCATGTGGTCTAGTTCTTCCATAGGGACTATAGCTGTAATTGCCTGGGAATTACTCCCGAATAACCCCTTTAAGTTCTCTTGTTAATGTTATGAAACAGGATACACGAACCTTGCAAGGACCTCCTGTGCCAGCCATGTAGCAAGAGACAATGCAACAAGAGTGTCTCCTTTAGTAATGCACAAATGCATCCTTTCAGCTTTAAGGAATTGTGGGATTTAATTCTGATTATATCAATCCAGTTGCTCTTTTTGGTGGCCTTTGGTTTTCATAAGTGACTGGCCCTTTACTGGGATTGTAAAATTAGCTGAAGAGAGGGAGCTAACTGAAGTAGGATTTTGCGTATGTTAACAACTCAGAAGTAAACTCCAGGAGTTTTCTTTGAGGTAAAAAAACCTTTTAAGAGTGTTATTGTAGCTACATTGTATTGTAGAATGTGTTAGAGAAACCACTTGAAAGTTACTAGCATATAGCTGGACACTCCAAAATGTTTTACATTTTGTATGTTATTGACATTTTAAATGATAAGATTTAAATTTGAACTCAAGTGTGAGTAATGAAACTCTTAATTATCACACTGATATCCCAGAGTGGACCCAGTTTTGTGTTCCTGATGCTGGTGGTGGCTCGTGGGCCTTTGTAACACCAAGTGCTGTGTATTGGGTGTGCCTGAGCTGGCAATCTGCAGAAGTGACGTCTGATTTTGTTTCCTTCAATAAATGTTCTTGGGGAATATAATTAAAAATGTTGTCATAATAATACTTACGGAAAAAATGGTCTTGTAGCTGAGTTAACTAAAGTATTAGAATTCTGCAAAAATGTACAATTCCTAAAGCACAGCAGTGCTGAGCTACAGCTTTGTTGGGCTTTCAGAGCTGTGCTCTGCTGGTCTGTTCTGTATCTGCTGATGATTTAGCTCTGTAATTGATACCATGTATCTCTTCTAATTTTTAATATAATGGGCTACAGTTACATGTTTAGTGTACCTAGCTTGTGTTTTTGTGGCAAAGACACATTTATGGAGCCTAAGCAACAGTCGTAAAAGCTGCAGAAATTGAATTAATTTACTGTTAAGTTCCTGGAGGAGCCATGGACATATATTTGGGATATGTGCTACCATCATGAGGTTGCTGGACAGCAGCAGCAGAGTGAACCTGGGCTGGTGGTGCTGGTGTGTGGAACAGTGCCATGCTGCTGCCCATGTGGTGAGCCGAGGAACGAAGCTGATTTTTGGTCCTCTTACACCTCGCTGTGGTAGCAGAGCACTGCCAGCAACAGAGGCACTGGCACAGCTGGGTTTGCTGGATCACAGCTCAGCTGGGGGTGACTTCTGCTGTGACTTTTTCTGAACAGCAGGAACGCACACTGATAGTCAGTTGAGCCGTTTTAGGTTGAGGCTGAAATGCTGCTGAATTAATTTGATTTCATAATCTGTTTCTCAGTTTCATATGGAGAACACATATAGAAAATATTTAAGTGTCTCCTGAAGCAAGTATGAACACAGTCCTAGAAATGCCTGCAAGCCAAGGTGTATCATTTATTGGCATAACATACCATGAGCTGAGGGGAATCTCTTGCCTGAAAGTGATTATTTTTCCCTACCTCATTGCTGTGACTGAGCGTGTAGCTATTGTGCTTGGATACCTCCTGTAGAGCTGTCTCAGCTAACAAGTGAAGCTGAACTTGTTTCATTTTGCTCTTGGTGCATTTATGAATCATTTGCAGGTCTCTCATTAAGTTGTTGTGAAGTTTTGCAGTAATCTAGGAAGCACTTGAGCCACACCGATAGCCATCAGTGGAAGAAGGCAGTGTTTGAAGCCAGGAAGCAGCAGCGGTCTGTTGGATCCCTGGTCACCCTGGGGAGGAGGTGTTCCTGTGCTGTCCGTGCCAGGCTGGGGTGCCGTGGGGCTGGCAGGGTGCCGTGGGGCTGGCAGGGTGCCCTGCTCACAGCCACTTGCTCCGCGGTGGCACCGGCCCTGCGCCGGCAGTGAGCGTGTCCCAGCGTGTGAAGCTCAGGGATCTTCCAACCCCGGTCTAGGAGGAAGGGGGCCATGGCAGACATGAAGAGTCAGAGGGTCCCATTTATTTTTTTTTTCAATTGAGAAGGTCAGAAGGACCTGCACTGTGCTGTTTTTGCCTTCCCTTACAGGTGGGGGTTCTTCTGTTTTTCAGGTATTCCTGCTCAGTTTGTTGCTCTTCATCAATAATTCTCTGTGCTTTAGAAACTTGTGCAGGGAAAAATTCTGGCCTGTGATGATTCTTGGCTCTTTAAATTAATTTATTTTTAAAGATTATGCTTTAGTATGCCACTCTCTAGTCCTGCAGCACCAAAGGACTGAAGTAGGTGTGCTACCTGTATTGCTCTGACGTTTCTGCCAGCCCTGAGCATAAAAGCTGATGTGTAGCTGAGTGGAAAGGTGGGCAGTTGGGATGAGGTGCAGTTGCCTGCTGAGGATCTGCTGCTGTTAGTGGAGCTGAGGAGTATGTTTTGTATAGGTAAGGAATGGTTTGTGTTGTTCTAGAAAACCGTGCAGGTCCTGTGCTGCCAGGAGGAGAGAGAGGTGCACATGTGTTGTACCTGTGCCAGCGTCAGGTCTTCTGCCAGCTCCCAGTTTCAAAAGGCTTGCAAAGACACCTGATCTTGCTGGGAACACCTGTAGCCCTCTGTTGCTGTCCTTATGCAGAGGTTTGCCACTTGGTGCTGTTGTATATGCAGACTATTGATAGGGAATCACATTGGTTTTGAGTTAGAAACTACAACTTGGAGGAGTGTAAGTGGGTATTAATAAAAGGCACGTCCTGGTTCACAATTAATTAGTAGCTGTTACTCCATGGGTGGCTAAGTTCAGTGTGTTTTTTTTCCTGTATTTAATAGTGGTCAGTAAAATTCTCATGCAAAGACAGCTTTTCTTTCAGAAGAATATCTTACTCTGTCTTGACACTGCCTTAATATGCTGATACAAGTGACCATTTTGAGGCACGATGTAATGGACAGGTAGCAGCTCTTTGTGGGTTGTTTTTGTTCCCCAGGGTTCCCCCAGAGCTCCAGCTGCCTCTCATGGCTGAGCTGTTTGAGGGTAACTCGGTGGTGGCTGATAGGTGATGGAGGAGGACTGGTTAGTCTTGCTTTGCTGAAGCCTGTATGTCACAAAGTCTGCTCCAGCTGAAAAAAAGG
The DNA here is from genome assembly GCF_017590055.1 of Onychostruthus taczanowskii. Classification (NCBI taxonomy): domain Eukaryota; kingdom Metazoa; phylum Chordata; class Aves; order Passeriformes; family Passeridae; genus Onychostruthus; species Onychostruthus taczanowskii. The sequence continues at coordinate 416,123 of NW_024506882.1, read as the reverse complement.
CAGTTCACAGTGTCACGGGTGTGCAATTAATGGTGGTCCTTTTGGGATTTTTGGGTTTGGACACTTGTGCTTGAGCGGGTTCTTTGTGTGTGAGTTTTTTGTTTGTTTTGTTTTTTTCTTTGTTTGCAGTGGGCTTTGGTTGTTTTTGTTTTGTTTTTCTGATTTTGTCTGTGAAGGAGGCAGTCCTGAAAATACTTTGCCTTCTATTGAGGCAGCTTTGTAGCCAAAAGTCAGGAATGCTGAGCAGGGTGCTTGGACCAGACCCTTTCTGGAGGAGCGAGATGCTGTGGATCACTTGGTTGGTGGCTTTGGCTCAGCTGTAATTTGCTAATAGCAGGAGTAGCTGCTTTGCCGTGTGGCTATTGGAATTTATCTAGTACTGGGATCTGTTTCTCACTAACAATTCAGAGTTAGATTTGGAGCAGCCCAGGTGCTGGGAAGTAGATATGGGATATGGAGAAATTTGGGGTTGCTTTACATTTGACAGGGAAAATGCATTTCTAAATAGATGACATGTGAAAGGTGGCCTTACAAACACAGTTGCTGTTATTTTTAGACAAGTGCTATAATTGCATCTCCCAGATGCCACTACAAAATTGATGAGATATTGGGATTTTTTACTGGAGTCATATGCTGGCTCTGGATTTGCTAGGCATTCATTGCACAGTGGCGGTTCGTAATACAAATCGCACCTTGAGGTTTTTCCTGTGGCGGGCCGGAGGCAGATTTGGGCCGTTTTTGTGTGTGCGTTGTGCCGCCGTCGGCGCTGCCGTGTGCTCGGGGTGCCCGCGCCCGTGCCGCGCCGTGCCGCGCCGTGCCCATCCCGTGCCCATCCCGTGCCGTGCCGTGCCCATCCCGTGCCGTGCCGATCCCGTGCCCATCCCGTGCCCATCCCGCGCCGTGCCGTGCCGTGCCGTGCCCGTGCCCGCCTGCGCTCCGGGCTCCCGCGGCGCGCCCTCTGCCGGCGCCTCTCGGCACTGCACCACCTTCTGTTCGATCTTCGCTAAATTTCCTTTATTTGCGTCTGGTGCTCTGCTCTGTGCTGGGCACCGGGCATCTCTTGAAACCCAGTTTACCTGGCGTGAACTGGGTTATGGGACAAGAGGAGGTCAAATGCTTGCTTGTGTTATCTGAAAGGATTAAGCCTATGCTGTTAGTTTTCAGCCGAATTGTTTCTGAAATAGCTGTTGGGGAAGAGGTTGGACTAATTAAATGAGGCATTGCCTGTTCAGTGTTCCTATCGTAACTGGCTTGCAGGCAGTATTACAGTGTGCAGCATTTAACGTGGAAGATCCACCAGCAGGGTGGAAACAAGCAACTTGCAGCTTAAGCTCATTTTGAAGCAGACAGCAGGCCTAGATAGGTTTAGAAAGAAGCCTCTGATCCCCTGTGATGAATAAGTAGCCATTAATGATACAAGCTTAGTATTTTCCTCACGGTTTTCATAGCAGGCTGTTGTTTAGAGGAGGCTCCTTACTGAAGTTGTTATTGAGCTGTGATACTGAAGTCAGTGTACCTGTATGTCTGGGGAGGGGCAGAGGTGAGGCAGCAGCAGCAAGCAGTCCTCAAGCAGTTGGTAGAAGTGTACAAACCTGCCTGCTGTCTTGGAGCCTCTGTGCATTGCCTCAGCTTATCTCGGTGCTGAAGGCTGGCTGGTCAGTCAGACTTGCTGAGCAGCCTGAGTGAACGATGAGTTCTGTACAGAACCTGCCAGGTGTGCAAGAAGTGCCACTCCAGCACTTCCCATGGTCCTGGTGCTCACAAGGCCCCGGCAGTGCAGAAAGCAAAGGCAGTGTGGGTTGGGTGATGTGTGGCAGAGGTTGGAGCTGCCCAGTTGGAGCAGGTTGTGCACTGAGAATGCTGCAGTTCATGTTTCTGAATTTTGAAGGATACTGACGAGTCTGTGTTTTGGAAAAGCTCAGCTCCACTGACTTGAACTACCTCGAGCGCGTTGGGTTTCAGCTGTATCCTGAATTGTTGTGATCCACTGCCTGAGCCCAACTGCAGTCAAGGGTCTGTGGCAGCTCTTCCCATGGTAATGGTGCCACCCTGATCATGTTGGAGGACTGTTAAAAAATTTGCCGTGCCCTAAACATGGGCAAGATGAAGTATTAACTCTAGGTAAACAAAGAAAACAAGTATTGTCTCTTAGTCAAAGGTTCTTCAAAACTCTCTCAGGTGGTTGTACTGGAGCAGAAAAAGTAATTTGTGTGCTGCAGTTGTGCAGCACTGTAGCTGCAAGGGCCCCGTGCTGAGGTAGAGCCAGAGTCTTCAAAGATGCTGTTTGGATAAATCTAAGAAAGCTGCCTGAGGAATGCTTGTTTCAAGGTAACAAATGAAGTCTCTCTCTCCTCCTTGTAGATGGATTGAATCTTCTGTGTTGAATGCCTCTGGATTTCCTACTGGATTTCACATCTGGGGAAATACTTGTGATTTAAGCCACTGTGGCAGACTGAATTGTGGATCCTGGGTTCCCAAGACTTTAGCTCTTGAGGAGAAGCCGCTGCTCGATCACGTTAACCTGACATCTCAGCCACCATGGTGCTGTCACAAAGGCAACGAGATGAACTGTAAGGGATCATTGTTTTTAAGTTTGTGTTCATTTTCATTAAACTTCAATTACTAGCATTTGTTTCAAAATAGATTTTAGAGTGTCTTTGTTCACATGCCCTTTAAGTATTGTGTATTGTGGTTTGGGTCTCTCTACTCTTTATTTTTGCTAGAACTGCTAGTATTTGAAACCAGAATTGGGAAATGATGAAAATATAATTTCAGAGTTACTGATGGTGTAAAAAATGGATTCTTCAATTGGCAGTAAGCACATTGCAGTATAAGCTGCAGTCTGTGAATTTTACATTTATCTTGAGTAAACTCCAGAAATGTTTTGCTATTTTACTTTGTGATGTAGACAAGGAACTGATCAGAATGCACTAAGTTGTGATGACAATATTTCTCTGCGTCCTTAAATTGCATTTAAACTGTTGTTTTGTAGAAATCGAGCGATAGCAGATTACCTCCGTTCCAATGGCTACGAGGAGGCATATTCGGTTTTTAAAAAGGAAGCTGAATTAGATGTGGTGAGTTCAAACAAGATTCTTCATCTCTATTTTAATTCAGAAGTCAGTTTTATGGCATTTACATCTGTTCTGAACCTGTGTGTCTGTTACCTACCTGTTAGCTCAGACACTTTCAGAAGTGGAGGTGATGAGCTCACACAGCTTATTGCCTTACCAGAAAAGGGAAAAATAATCATTGGGTGAGTTGACCATTTCTGAGCAAATGGTTTTATAACCAGATTTCAAATGGTCTGAGGCTGTGCAACTTTGGAGACTGACTTCACTGGGAATCTTTGAGAAACAGGAAGACAAAACTGGATTGCATTTGTCGTCTGCTTTGTCATACAGAGCCAATGTTGGAAAATCCTTTTGAGATATGAGTTGGGTCAGGAGTTAAGTCATTGCCTGAGTCTGTTGCATACCTCTTGGGTAACCATGTAGTAGGAGGGCAGGCTGAAACAGTTCACAGAGATTCATCATCCAGTCAGGCCAGGTTGGACAGGGCTTGGAGCAGCCTGGTCTAGAGGAAGGTATTCCCCAGCAGGGGGGTGGAACAACATGAGATTCAAGGTCCCTCCCAACCCAAACCAGGCTGTGATTCTGTGATTGTGTGACCAGCTCTGGTAAGCAGCTCTGTTTGCTTAGACTGTACAGATGCCAATGACTCAGACCAGTCATTTCTTGTAACTTGATTCTGTTGAATTGCCTTTGTCACAGATAATTTGGTATAATTTTTAACTTTGCTACCTATTAGCATAGGAGGTATGCATTTCATATGGTTACAGCTGGATTGAGTAGTAAACTTCTGTGTGCTGGATAAATCCTTGCCTTTTCTTTGTTATGTATCTTGCATCATTCTTTTTCTAAAATGCTTGAAGTCGGACTTAATTTCTCCAATTTGCTACTAGTATTGAATAAGTAGAAATGACAAATTGAAATACCATACTTTAATTGAAAATCCTAATATCATTTCCCTATCTGCCTTATCTATCAACCTCATTTAGTCTCCTCTTCCCAAAGCTTAGGAAAGCAATCTAAATAGGTTAGATGGTCCTGAGGGAAAGAGAAAATGCAGTTGCTAAAAGTTTCGTGACTTTTATGCAAGAAAATCTGAATTGGAGTGGGCTATACTAAAGTGGAAAGAAAAGGTAAAGGCTGAAATTATTTGAGTAAATTGAAATGGTTGATGTGTAGCTCTACAAAGCGAGATTTAATTTTTGTATGGATTACTCATGCAAATAACTCCAGCTTTCACAAGTGCCCCTCTATAGCAGTAAATTAATATCTGTCTCTGAACAAGGTAGTGAGTCCTAAGAGCTTTTATCTGCTGTGGAGTAAGCCTTGGCATGTTTATTTTCTGATGTCTGTTATCTTCATCTCATTTAGGATTGTTGTAGCATGAGACTGTATTTTTGTAATGGAAAGAATGGGCAGCACTTAGTTCCTTCTGCATCTCTGATGTTTGTTTTTCTGTGTTGCTTTTCTTCCTCTTTCTTTAAATGCTTCTGCTCAGAATGAAGAGTTAGATAAGAAGTATGCTGGACTTCTGGAAAAGAAATGGACATCTGTTATAAGATTACAAAAGAAGGTAAGTGGAGATGTGCTGGATGTGCACCTATACAAAGTTATCCCAGAAAGCATTCAGCCCAGAGCAGGCACGTGCAGTCCTGAAGCTGGGGAGGTGCCTTGGGGCAGTTGGTGAGCAGGGAGATGGAATCCCTGTGTGCAGGGGTCGGGCTGGGCTGCAGCGGAGGAGAAGGCAGTGCTGCCTGTTGTCCTTGGCCATGGCCCTCGAGGGAAGGAGCCATTAGCTCCAGTGCGTTCCAGTGGGGGTTGTGCTGCAAGTGGAGAGTACAAAACTCCTTTTAGTCATGCTTCAATGGCCCAAGAGTGTATTGAAAGCAAAAAACCCCTAAAATCAGTGTGTTAGCAATGAAGTCCTATCCCTTGTACAGGTCAATACAGCGAGGGTTTATTAGCCCTCCAGTGTTTCTGGTGTTGGTTAATGTGTGTGCTAGCTCCAACAGGACACAGAATTCCTGCAGCAGTAGCATTCCTTTTTGTTAGCACACCCTCCTTTGGTAGTTTGGCACAATAGTAATTCAGATGTAGTTGTACAGTGTGCGAGTAAAGGGGATTTTGTAGAACTTTTTTTCTTGTGAAAACATTGGGGAATTTGAAAAGAATAAATGATTAGTGATTAAATGATTAAGAATTAACTATAAATTATTAAAGAATAAGCTATAAATGATTAATTTAGGTTTGATTTTTAAAACCAGTGCTACTGAATGTTGGTAATCAGTTTCGGTCCGTGCAATCTTTGCTTTACTCTGAGTGCTGGAGTCAGTTGTTATTTGGATTACTAATGAGGAGGGTGAATTAGATCTTGTATAAAACTGGAAATGAAAGGTCTCTTTAAAATTCTCACACTTAGGTAATGGAATTAGAATCGAAGCTGAATGAAGCTAAGGAAGAATTTACATCAGGTGGACCTCTTGGTCAGAAACGAGACCCTAAAGAGTGGATTCCTCGTCCTCCAGAGAAGTATGCATTGAGTGGGCACAGGAGTCCTGTCACTCGAGTCATTTTCCATCCAGTGTTCAGTGTTATGGTCTCTGCTTCAGAGGATGCCACAATAAAGGTATGTGTGTGCTCCAGACAGCTGCCTGTGGAATAGGTGACATCAATACAGTGAAACTTGTTTCTCCTGCTGGGCTTATAATGCTTAAAGGTAGCTGAAAACAGTTTTCAAAATGCATGAATTCAGTTAATTTATAAGCAACAAAATAATGTAAAAAGAAATTTATTTTTCTCTACTGTTAAGCTTTTTAGGGCTGCCTGTCTCTTGCTTAATTATTGAACAAGGTGCCAGACTGGCCTGCAGAGTGCAAATGTGAGACTGGAGAATACAAAGGGTAATGGGCTGCTGCTAACAGGTTGTCTACTCCCTTGTCAGGTGTGGGATTATGAGACAGGAGACTTCGAGAGAACCCTGAAGGGGCACACAGACTCTGTGCAAGATATTTCCTTTGACCACACTGGCAAACTCTTGGCCTCCTGTTCTGCTGATATGACCATTAAGCTATGGGATTTCCAGGGCTTTGAGTGCATCAGAACTATGCATGGTAAGGTATAAAGGGATTGATTTAGCAGTCTGTAAAGTGAAGAGGTTTTTTTACTCTTTTTTTTTAATCCAGGAAAACTGCTGATGTGGAAAGGGGTTATAGACCAGGTTATTTTCCAAAAGAAAAAAGGGGGGATATAATTTGATGCTTTGAGTGCCCTGTAAATAGGGGATGCATTCAGTGTTTATGGATTGAAATAGCATCTTAAATCTACTATGCATGATGGTGTAGAAAGCATCTCATAATGATACTGAAATAAAATGACAGTTAGAGGGATTTTAGCTTTAAATATTAAATGCTTGCTAGACAGTAAAACTGCCTTCAGATCTGTGCAAGATTCCTTCCTTCAGCCCCCAGTTCCTGATGCAGGGCTACGGGAAGGGAGGAATCGGTGCCAGAGGAGTTGTGGCTGCTCCCTGTGGGGTTTGCCTGTGTGTGTTGGATCACACGGGAAGGTTCCCTTTGCACTGTGTTTGAAAGCCACAGGAAAAATGAGAAAGTACAGCACACACAGCTATAGGATTCTAATATTGGCAGCAGATGGTTTTTATAGTCTTATGTAGGAGCTTTTTTCTTGCTTTTAGGATCATCTTGTAGAAGTGGTGAGTAGAAATAGAGAATGTTTGAGACATAAAAAAATAAACACCCACACATAGGTATACCAAGTAAACAGAAAGCACCTTTAAGGATGCTCAGTGTCTGGACTGTGTGGGTTCTAAAAATAAGGATGATTATTTCATAAAACCTCAAGTTTACATGTAAAGATTATTCAATAAAGCACTCTCTGCTGCTGTAGCTACTTCCCCAAGATTAAAAACAAAAAAAAGGCAAGTCCTGTGTGCTCTGTGAAAACTCTGCCAGTGCCTCTTAGTAAAGGCTTTATTTTGTTTTTAGGTCATGATCATAACGTTTCTTCGGTAGCCATCATGCCCAATGGAGATCATATAGTTTCTGCCTCAAGGGATAAAACTATCAAAATGTGGGAAGTCCAGACAGGGTAAGTGCACTTGTGAGCAAACAGCTCCAGAACAAAAGCGAGGAGAAACCACTGTGTGTAAAATGGGACACAGGAATCTGAATGTCAGCAGGCACTCTTTGAATTGAGAAGTGATATTTAGAGTAATTCACTGAAAGATTCGGCCCCAATCATTAGGCAGAGGGGTTTAGATGTTAATAGTGACTAATTAAAGCTAACTGCTTTTGTCTTTCTGGAAGCTATGGGGATGGATCTCTAGCTGACGACCAATTAGGAAAATAAATTCACTGGTTAACCTTGAGTTTAAAGGTTACCTTTAAATCTGTTACCTTTCTTGACACAGATCAAGGTGTCTCCTGATTTTTTTTTTTGTCTTCTTGCTTGTTTCATTTATCAGTTGCCTCTCTAATAACCTAAATGACCTGTAAATCTCTACTTGTTCTTAAAATACCTGTTTAATGCAAGTAGTTTTGTCAACTTAATTTTCGCCCAGGTTTCCTGCTTTTTGCTTTAACGAGTTTTTGCTAGCTCCTTGTTGTGATAAGGCACGAAATGATGACACAGACACTGCTGCTCTCGAGGAGAACAAAAAAGAAGAAGAAGAGCTTTATTTTCTGACTCCAACATTTATAGTTTTCCAAAGGTGACAGTGGATTGGAGGGTGACAGTGCCACCTCTCCAATGCCACTGGACAGACCAAGGGTCCATCAATTCTCTCCACCTCCATGAAAGAATGCAAAACATAGGTTATTTACAGAACTGTGTGAGCGAAAGTTTGTTGAAAGAATGCAAACATCAGAAGGCTTAACAAAGTCTTACAAAATCAGGGCGACAGCTCCTAGCTGTCGCTGCTTTCTCACGTCAGCATCCTTTCCACAAACTTTGTGACGTGCTCCATCACCTGCCTGGATGAGCGTGCGTGCGCTAAAATATTTGATCTTAACCAAGAGTAGGTGAAGCGTCCTCAGGTTTCCGAGGCTGCTGCAGGGGTGGCTGCGCCGGAGGCTGAGCGAGGCTGTGTTTCCTGCAGCTACTGCGTGAAGACTTTCACGGGGCACAGAGAATGGGTGCGCATGGTGCGGCCCAACCAGGACGGCACCTTGATTGCCAGCTGCTCCAACGACCAGACGGTGCGCGTGTGGGTGGTGGCGACGAAGGAATGCAAAGCTGAGCTCCGAGAGCACGAGCATGTGGTAGAGTGCATTTCCTGGGCTCCCGAGAGCTCCTACTCCACCATATCAGAAGCTACAGGATCAGAGGTAACATTCCCGGGCTGTTACACAAGCAGGCACAGAGAGAGCTTTGTCCGTGCTCTGCGTAGCGCTGGTGGCCACTGAGCTCTGGGCTCAAAGGGCCTGGCAGGTACAGCAGGTGTATTATGAGTACTTCTGTCCAAGTGTCTTGGTGTGCAGCTAAGCCATGTCTTGGCTTCCCAGCATCCAGCTTTTGTGTTTAGGACCTCTCCTTGCACTAGTGAAAGTGAACTTCAGGGAAGTGCTCTGTTCAGGTAGGGGTGAGAGTGAGATCCCTGTCTTGTACTGCAGCAAAGAAACGTGTAAAGCAGCTTCTCTGTCAGAAGATTCTAAGGATGCTTAGCAATTGGAAAGTAGAGGGGGGAAGAAGCCAGTCAGGAATACAGAATGAAGCTGCCTTGGGTGCAGTGTGCAGTGCTGGAGCTGAACACCAATTGCTGTGATTACTGTACAGTTACTGATGGAAGAAAGCATTCCTTAACTAAAATGAGTCCCAGTTTGTGTGATCACTGATACCCCTTCTAGTGAGCCTCAAGAAAGGCTAAAGGCCAGAAGAAATTTTCGTTAAGGATGTTAAAATGTAGGAAAAAGGAAATAGAAATAAGCTCCAGTTTCTAGTCAAGCCCCCCCCACCCAGCATTGCTGTTTTGCCCTCTGCCTCCAAAGGCCATAGACACCCCAGGGGAAAAGTAGCCACACTGAACACAGGGACTTGACTAGTGATGGCTTTTACAGGTTATTTCAGTCAAATTTTACTTGAATCGCTTAAAGGTCGTTATAACCCTTTAATTACAAGTAATGAAAGCGAGAGTCCGTGTGTCCTTCCTTGGCCGCGCGGGCTCTGCAGGGCCCCGCCCCTGCCCCCTGCTGGCGGCACGGGGCACAGCCCCAGCGCCTCCCTGCGCACCTGGGGCAGGTGAGGGCTCGGCCGCGCGCGCACCCTGCACGGACCCGCGCACAAACCACCTCCAGAGGGAATGCTCAGAAATTCCTAACCCTGCTTCACTGCGTGTTTTGACAAATGGGAACGCAGAGGTGTGTGTGAGCTGCGTCCTTGTCCCCGAGATGTGGCATTTGGGCTGTGTCTGCTGTTAACAGAGGGTGTCTTGCAGTAGGCAAGTGTGTATGCAAAGTGTTACTGAGCTTGTGGAATCAGCAGGACAAACAACCGCTTCTTTTAACAGACTGTGTAATTCTCTGAGCATTAGTACCAGTGCCTGTGACCCAGCTTTGTCAGTGTGGGTTTACTCACTGTAAGCTGTTGTATGATCTGATTTTGGTACTAAACAGTATCACTGGGAAGGGATCTGCTTCATTCCTCCTCTTGCCGCTTCCATCTTATGTGTACCATAACTTAAAACATAATTTTCTGTAGACTAAGAAGAGTGGCAAGCCTGGGCCTTTTCTGCTGTCTGGATCCAGAGACAAGACCATTAAGATGTGGGACATTAGCACTGGCATGTGCCTTATGACACTTGTAAGTCCATTGGTGTTTCTTTCTGGCAGTCCTAGCTGCATATGTACAACCAGTTTTAATGAAATGCATTATCTTGCATGTCATGTTTTCAAGAGAAGCCAGAGTTACAATAATGCAAATGCTGGAAATACAGTTTTAATGGCTTCTGTGGTTCAGATATTGTTGTTGCTAAGAAATACTGACAGTCTCCAAAATCGTAGTGTGAATGCAGTACTGTGGTGTAGCTCTGTGATGAGTAGCTTGGTTTGTTTGCAGAAATGCTGGTAATGATCTGAATTGTGTCTTCTGTGAAATGCCATGTTGTTGCCACGTGTGGGACTTCCCGTGGGCCACAGCCTGCCTTTCCCAGCTCAGATTCTGGCTGCACTGGGTGGTGCTGGGGGTGGAGAGCAGAGCTGGTGCAGATCACATGAGGACTGCTGTTTGTTTTCCTTCAAGTACAGGAGCTTGCATTGTTGGGAGGACTGATAGAGGTGTAATAATAGAAACTGGAGATAAGCTGTGAGTTCTGAGAGGCCTCGGGGGCTCGGTGCTGTCCTTGCGGGCCGGGCAGGGTCCCTCAGGGTGCCGCAGCACGAGCTGTGGGGTGCTGGGCTCTCAGCCTGCTCACTGATCTCTCCTTGTGCACAAGGTGGGCCATGATAACTGGGTACGTGGCGTCCTGTTCCATTCTGGGGGAAAGTTTATTTTGAGCTGTGCTGATGACAAGACTCTCCGTGTCTGGGACTTCAAGAACAAGCGATGCATGAAAACCCTCAACGCGCACGAACACTTTGTTACCTCTTTGGGTACGTATTGCTCCCTGTGCCAGAGCTGCTGCTTCCCTGCTGGCTGCAGCTGGGCACCACGCTGCCATTCACCTTGGGGTGGCACCTTGTGCTGTCTGTGTAAAGAAATGTACTAGAAATTACCTCCAGGTTCTAGTCAAACCCCCCACCCATGTGAGTTGTGGAGTTGGAGTGTGCTGGATTTTTCCACTTCTGCTGCCAGTGTTGCTCATGGATAAGAATGTTAACTGACAGGGAGTTCTGGAACCTGTCACCAGAGCGTGCAGGCACGTGGGGAGGGCTCTAGTGTCAGTGCTTGCCCAGCAAAAGGAAAAGAAGGGCGTGCACAACAGTCAGAAATGAGTTACTTTGGATTCCCGGACATTCCTGGTTCGTGTTACCAGATCTTGGTAACAGCATGAGAGAATTTGGCTACAAACGTACAGCCAGGAGCTTTGGGATTTGGCCTTTGAGCTGGTAGAATTGTTTTGAGAAGGCAGTGCCATTCAGTGAGAGTAGGGAATGCTGAAGCTGTGGGTTCACTGGTAACGTGAGCTTTTGTCTCCCGGCAGATTTCCACAAGACAGCCCCGTACGTGGTGACTGGGAGTGTAGATCAAACAGTAAAAGTGTGGGAGTGCCGCTGATGGAGTTCACAGTGACCCCTTTTCCTCTGGATGCACTCAGATACCATGGTTACCCATTGAGCTCTGTTTAAATAAATATTGTCCTTTCATGTAAATTATTCTGGATGTAGATTGAGCTTATTAAATGTTACACACAAAGTATTCATGCATGGTGAATCCAAATTGTATACTGTAAATTTACATACGTTGTCTAGAAGTACCATAGGTTTAAGAACATGGGCTGGCATTGGTCACATCAGACCTGAGAAGGCAGAAGTGGGATGATTGGAATAGGGCACTTAACTGAATAGTTGACAGTGTCGTTATGTCGGATAATTATACCTGTTTTTCTTTCTGCTGTCTGTTGGTGCCTGAATTGGTGACCTCATTTGGGAAAAGTTTTGTAGGGCTCTTTCAGAAATGTGTATCTATGTAACATCACTTAAGTGTGCTTAATAAATCTTCTCTAAGAATACTAGATAATAAGGCTGCAATTCAGAATCTTCTGAACCTTATATGTAATTAATGGAAATTAATTAAACTCTGGAATATTTGTCATGAAACATTTGCCAAATCAACAGAAAACATTTGTTTTGGCCTCCTATCACGCAAGGGTTGGTATATTTATAGAACTGACTGTAAACCTGAAATAAGACAACAAATCTTAGTCGCAGCTGATGTGATAAATGTATTTATTTTTTATTTGGTCATTCAATGGTTAAGCTGTGCTGTTAAACTAAGTTTAAATGGTTTTTTGTTTGGGGTTTTTTTTTTATGCTAGACGAACTTCCAGGAGGAGTTGTCCATCCCACTAGAGTTTAGTGATCCAGTTTCCAGTAGAGCTTCCTCTCCCAAATGACTGCCATGGTCCAACTTGCTGTTTGCTTTCCATGTTTGTTAGAGATGTGCAATTCCTATTTACACAGCAGGATCAAAGGACACTTCCCTCATTCACTGGCAGGAAATTGGGGTATACAAAAGTTTTTTGGTTTCCTTAGTGCCTCCTTGGACAATGAGGTGATCCTCACCTTGGCAGTGTGGCTCCAGTTAAAACATCCTGGGGTTTGCAAGTGGAGAAAAACCTTGGGCTGCAGCATTGAAACCTTTAAAGGAAGCACTGAGTATCTTGAGAATCAGTCGACAATGGCAGGTCAGATCCATGCAGGCTCCTAAAGTGAACAAAGCCCACACCCATCTGTGGGAATGATGATAAACATTAAAACCAAACCCAAATCCTATCAGCAAACCAGCCCAGCTCAGTTATTAGTATTTATGTTGTTTGGTGTACACAATTTTTAATTTGCATATCCCTAAAGTTACATATTTTGATCTGAAATGAATGAAAATATTATAAATTAATATTTTAATCAGCATTTTTGTGACAGATTCCATTGTAGATAACCAAGAATTACAATACTTATCAAACTAACCAGGTGTTTTTAAAAATCAACTTTAAAATTGACAATACAATGAAGTACCAGGCTGATGTTTTAACAGGTGAATTTGTGCTTTATTTTATTCCTTTGGTTTAATCCATGGCTTTTAAAATGTCCCTTTTAAAGCTGAGAATCTCTGACCAGCACAGGATGGGCTGGAGGGTGAACACACTGCACTGGTGAGGGGGGAACTTCCACAGTCAGCCCAGGAGGAGCCTTTGTTCTGTGGGAGGAGCTGGATTGGGGTGTGGGATCCTCTGGGAAGCGGGATTCTGATGTGGGGGTTTTCAGAGCCAGTTTGAGATCCAGGCTAATCTCTTAAATCCAGTGGTTTCTGTCATTCTCAGTGTGTGTTGCTGCATAAGCATGCACCAATAAAGTCTGTTTTGTTCATTAGCTGCTTGGACTGGAAAAATTTGCTGCTTTTTGTCCTATTGGAGAATTCCAGATACACAAGTAGTGCATCTTAAATCCCTCCATGCATCTGCAACTGTAAGGTAATAACATCTGTTTAATTCCTGGTAGGACCTAGAAACTTTATTTAAGTCTAAAGTAAACCACCCTCATGTACATAACTCAAAACCTGAATGAGAAATTAAAGGTACCTGTGATGTGGAAGTTGTCTACTGCATTTTTTCCCTGTAGCAAAGAAGCATTTCCCAGGCCCCCCGGCCGCAGTGCTGGCAGCAGCATCGCTGCAGTGTGACACTCAGCACTGCTCCTGTGCAGTGAGCCTTCTGGGGCAGCAGGGAATCATCTCAGGGATGGTCCAGCTGGACCAAAGCTGAAGCCCTGCTTGGAAGGGAGCCACACCACAGGCGTGGGAGTGAGGGGACACTGGGACACGCTGTGCAACCGTCCCCAGTGTTGGTGTCAGCTGGTGCTGTGCCTTTGCTGTGATCAGACCTGCAGCAGGGAGTTACTGGGTCAGAAATGAGCCAGATGCATGGGAGGGGGCGAGGGGGTCACTGCTGCTTTGGCACTTCCTGACTAACCCTGGCAGCACGTGCCAGGACCCAGCTCTGGCCTGTCACCAGAGCCACTGCAGATCCCTGGGCTCAGCCTGGCCTGGGCACGCCACGCGGGCCGAAGGTGCGACGTGTTTTGTGCTTTAGGTAGGAGCTGGAGGTTGATGTTTTATACCATCTTGCACTTCAGAAGGTGAAACAAACCCACCCTGCTTTCGTGTGTGGTGTGACCAATGTGTGCCCGGGACACTGAGGAAAGGAAAACAACCCCTGGTGAGTGGGGACTGTGGGCATGGGGTGCCTGCCCCTCCTCTGCCGCTTCCTGTCCCTGTGAACTGCCTGAGAAACCACTCGTGGACAGCTCCTGACTCCCCTGAGAGCTGTTCAAAAGGAAAAATACTTTGTTTTCGTAGACAGTGGTGGCTTGGTAATCCTTTAATGATTTGAATATTGCAAATGCTGAGTTGAGTGAAGGAAAAGCGCCCTTGGAGTGAGCTGTTGTGTCCAGCTGTATATAACGTCCGTGTACGAAATCAATGCCGAGAGTCCTGTAGCAAGAGCACGTGCATAGAGGGGTGGGATGGACGGGGGGGAGCGGGGGGGTCGCGTTGGATTTGCAAGTCACAACTGGCAGTAACTGGCCTTTTTATCTTTCCACTGTGTCATGTAAGTAGCTGCTTTCCTGTCCTGCCTGTCCCTCAGGCTTCCCTGAGTTCATTCTGAAGAGAAGTTAGCAAAATCCTCACGCTTTAGAGTCGGTCCCGACATTGACGTGGAGGCAAATGTCAGATGTTTGTTTGAGCGCTCTTAGAGGTTGCAATTGGAGAGAACAGTTCCCAGGCTGTAGGAGTTAACTGAAGCTATTGACACAATTAAAACAAAATCGGTAAAGGAATGTATATAATACTGCTCTGTGTTTTACAGTAAGATTTGTTGCTCTCAGACTGTGTAAAACAAAATTTATTCATGTTTTCTGCATATTAAAAAAATCTTATTGTACCAATTGGTAAACTATTAAATGCATATAAAACTAGATGTGGTTTTGTTTCCTTGGATGCAAGAATTAAAACTATTTTGAAAAAAGCTATTGGTGTTTCACCCTCAGATTTTGCTCCCACTTTGCTTGGCCCTTGCTCTGATTTTAATTGAACTTGTGCTCACCTGAGGCTGCAGGAAGTTTGGAGCTGGTCACGCAGCTGGAGTAGTGAGAGGTTTTGTGGTTTGATCCGATGCAATGAGGCGCTGCAGGAAACGTTCTGGTGGGCTAAGCTGGACTCCCAGGTGGGCAGGAGAGCCTTGTCCCTGCGCCTGGCAGACCAGCCCTGCTTGGGTTGGGTTTGGTGGGGTTTTCCCTTCTCCTGCCCCTGTCTCTGCAGGCAGGAGTGGCTGTCACTGCTCCTGCCTCGGTGTTGGAGCTGGTACTGGAAAGCTGAAGCACTGGGGGGTTCTGGCACATCTGTTCTGCTATTAGGGTCTTGTGCCTCTGTGTGCTTTGGTTTATTTTTTGCCTGTGATTTGGCCCTAACTGCCTCAAGTACTGTTTGGAGATGGGTCAGTGGCTGGAACTGGAATGGGCACATCTTCATCATGGAAGAGCATGGATATATGCTTGTGAGCTTGGTATGGGGAGAGAATCCAAGGGCACTCCTGCCAGCTGAGGTCTGTGGAAGCAGCTGGTGGGGTGGTACTTTGCAGTGGGAACAGACACAGGATGGACAGTTGGATGTGACCCACTTGCATCTGGGGAAAAAAATCCTGAGTCTGGGCTCTGCCGGAGCCAGTGCGTGCATGGGCTATCCCAGCTGGGGTGACAGGGGGCACAGAAGTGGCTTTTGGGGTGAGGGTTGAAAGGCAAGCCTCGTATGTCCACAAGCAGTGAGTTTCTCACAGGGAGCACAAGGCAGGTTCAGGTGTGAGTTGCCAAGAACAGCATGGGCAGTTAAATTTAATTTTCCCCCTTGGCTCGGTGAGTTGCTGCTCGTGCAGCAGGTGCTGCGCTGGCAGCAGCTCCGTCGTGGTTCCAGTCCCAGTGCAGCACTGATGGGCACTGGGACATTTTTCAGTGAATGGGTTTGTACCTGCCTGCCTCCAGCCCAGCTGGGCCCATTTGAAACTCGTGTTTTAAGAACTTGTCAACAGAGGAATGAGAACCCCCAGAACCCAAAAGAGGTAGTGAGGTACAGACAGATGTTGGCAAATGCAGTTATTTACCAGCGTGCATTACCCTTGGAGCTGTGGAGCCTCAGTAGCCAGGACTTGTCTCCTTCAGCTTCATTTCACACGGGCACAACATCCCCAAAGCTGTGTCCCTGCTCCCACATCTCCCCTGGGATGAGAGGGCAAAGGGACTCCTCTCCCTGAGCACAAATGGATTCTGACAGCAGAGGTGGTGGGTCCTACCCCTCTGGGCTGGGGTTGTGACTCTGGTACTGATTCACAGCTTTTAAAGCCTCGGGGTCAGCTGCTCCTGTTCCTTCCCCCCATTTCCAGCTCAGAGGAGCAGCAGTGGTGGCTCCAGTGCTGGTACCAACACTTTGCACCAAACAGTAAAGAAACCAAAAAAATACCTGCAAGAGTTTAAAAAGCTTTTAATGGACTGTAAGACACTAGTAAAAGAAAAATCTTGTAGGAAAGATGCACTGTAGTCATTTATTGATTGCTTTCCAGGAAATTCAGAATTTTTCTAATAGGAGCAAATTCATTTGCAGTGAAGACTCTGCTTTGTTGCCTCCAACACCTCAGAGGCTGCTCCCTCCTTCCCCCCTCGCCCAGCCCGGGAGTTACAAGTAGCTGTAGGGTCAGACAGGAAACCGAGGGTACAGAGCACAGGGACAGCACTTGGCTCCAAGGGTCAGTAAGAGAAGCAGCACGGATTAGCACGGGGCACGATCCAGGACAGACACCGCGAGGGAGGGAGAGGCTGGGCAGCGGGGGCTGCGGCCAGCCCGCCCTTCTACAGCTTGATCTGCTTGGGAAACGGGACATTCAACTGTCGGCATCCCAGGGCCTGCAGCAGCCACATCTTACCTGCGTGAGGACAGTGACAACCCCCGGGATGGGTGTGGGAGGGGAGGGGACGGGAGCATTTCTTTAGTGGCACTTGCCATTCAGTACCGTCCATTGCCAGCAATGGCAGCTCCCAGCGCCAGTCCCAAAACCAGTGTGCAAAAATGCCAGAGGCAAAGGTATTTGCCAGAGGTTTCAGTGCTGGGGGAACTTCAGTTTTTATGCAAACCCCTTTCCCAAAACCTGGTGCTTTCTGGTTGTGATTCTCAGGTTCAGGGGCCTCAGCTCTGTGTCAACAGCTGTTGTTGCAAATGATACCAGGTCTCTATTTCTGGATTTTCCTCCCCTCTCCCCTGCTCTTGAATAGGGTTGTGGTTCCCTCCTCACTCCCCTCAGCTCAGCCCTCGTTTGCTGCATTCCCACCTCACCGAGGCACCGGGGGTTCCGCTGCAATGGAAGTTTGTGCGCTTTTTTAAAGATCAAGCCCTCACTCTTTGGATACAGTATCCCAGGTTACTCAGCTGCAAGCAGAGGCAGAGGTGGAACAGTGAATATAATATATATATATCTATATATATATATATCTATATATATATCTATCTATATCTTTACCTTGAAAATTAGAATGTGAATGTTACAAAACCCCACTGAATTGCCAAACTGCCAACCAAACATAGAAAAAAATGGTTAAAGGGATCCCATGGCTATATCCTGATGTAGAAAATGCTGTACATCCCCCACTTGCACATGTCACAGGCTTCAGTCATCTCAGTGACACAAATACATGGCTGTTCTCAGCCCAAGCTTGAATAGTGACTGGGGGAAATCAATCTTTTGGCTTGGAATCCACGTTTTACAAGAACGCGGAGCAGTGATGGGGCTGGTTCTTTACTGGTTTAGCAAAGCAGTGTCCTTAGTCAACATAAAAATGACCTGAGAAATGTTACATTCCTCCAGACAGTTCATTTGGAATTCATATGTACAAAGTAGAAACAACGGCTGCGCACACACACGACACGGACACGCACACGGCAGGAGGGCCCCGCGCCAGGACGGGTCTGCGCTGCCTCCGGCCGCTTCCCCTCGCCTGGCAGACACAAGCTTGGGCAGACAGATTACATTGCTCAGATTAGTTCTTTGCATTGTGTATTAATTGTACCAGTGCAATAACATTGTCAAAAAGGAGGAGCTGCTCCGAGGGCAGCTAAGGCCCTGGGCCAGATTCAGAAAAGGGCGGTTTAAACTTTTTTTTTTTTTTTAAAGCGAGGTACACGTTAAGCAGAGCTCTGTGTTAAGGGGATGGCAGCAGAAGGCGTGCTCGGCTCAGCCTCTTTCTCCTCCACAGCTTTGTCCTCTGCTTCCAGCTGTTCCCCACTTTTCATGCTTTCCTGGAGCTGCTGGCGTCGCTGCACCTCAGCTTTAAGGTTCTCCAAGTCTTTTTGGCTGAAGGGGAAAGCAGGAAGGGGAGCAGACATTAGACTGCTGTGGGAATGGTGAAGCACCACGACAAGGTCGTGTTCAGTGGGGGAACACTGCTTGCACCTCCCTCCTGCACAGCTCAGCCACGCCTGAGCACAGCCAGCCTGGGTTTGAACAAAGAGGCAGCAGGACCTGCTCAGGGCAAAGGGCTCATCTCACTGATGGCCAGGCAGCCTCCAGCTGCTGACGCTGCATTTTTACCACCAATGATTATTTGCAGCCTTAGAACAACAGTCTTGGCTCAGGTCATCTATTTCCACCATCACCCCAATCAAACTTTCAACCAGAAGTATAAAAGACAGTTCATAATAATAACAATAATAAAAATAAAACTATATAAGAGTCCTGCTGCTTGCAGTGGTCTTGATGATGCTAATCAAGGCCTGAATTGGGATCTTGGCTAAAACAAACAAATCCTGGGGAGCTGGTTTCTGCTCTCTTGTGAACTAAGACTTGATTTCTAAAGGCATAACCCAGAAGAATCACTGTACCTTAGTGGAATGAAGAGAATTCCATTGATAATGTTCAGCTGCTCCAGGACACTGGCCATACTGGGAGCTGTGAACTACATCACAAGGGAAAAGAAGTTTTAGGAACCTAGAGAGGACTCTGAACTGCTAAGCACATCCCTTCACCGATCGTTTACATTATCTACCTCTGTATGTGTAAGCTGGAAAGCACCACCTAGAGCTTCCCACCAGTGCCTGCAGGGAGCTCCTGCTGAACCCTGCAGGACTTCTGTTAAACACATCACTGTGCCAGTTCCAAAATGTGTTGGGTTTTCTACCCTCCTTTAAGTACTTTAACAAGACTAAGCCCTTTAGTGCTGTTTTTATGGTTTGAGCCTCTTCACTGGCCACAGTTCCCAGGACTTTTGATTCAAGGTCCTTGTTGTCCCTTCATTGCCAAGAATTCAGGTCTGTTGCTAGTTCTCCACAGGGAGAACACCCTGTCCCACTCTGTCCTCCCTGCAGCTGGAACCTTCTTTCCCAATCTGCTGGGGTGCAGCCTGGCAGGGAGAGCACCCATGGCTCAGGCCGGGTGCTCTGCCAGGTGTGGAGGCAGGCAGCAGCAGCTGGGCTTGGTCCAGGAGGGCCAGTCACTGCTGCTCCATGTAAGGTAAACCTGACAGCCCCTCTGCACTCCCTGCCCAGCCTCCCCAACCACAACATCCCTGGAAGGAGAACAAAGCATCTGGTAAAAGATGACAGCATTCTTGAGGATGAGGAAACTGAAGTATTTCTGGGTTGAGCAACCTGCTGCCTGGCAGTGAGTCAGCAGCAGGGCAGGGTTGTGAGCAGGTGTGCCAGGCTCTCACCCCAGGAGCTGTCCCTGCACCCCTCTGTTTCCCCAGGCACCCTGCAACGCTGTGCTCCATCCACACAGGTGGCACCACGCCGTGTCTGAGCCACTGCCCTGGCAAGGGCTTCTGCCTGGCAAGGACAACTGCTGCCTGCTCCTGCCAGCCCGTGTCCCTCGGGAGCAGCTGGACACAGCTGGATGTGGCTCGGGTTACCTTCAGTGGCATGATGTTGGCGTTGGAGCCGTTCTTGTAGATCTCGTTCATCGTGCGCTGCAGAGCGACCGCCTGCTGCGTCAGGTACTTCAAGTACTCGGAGCTCTCTTTGGTCTTCTCGTGGTGTTCACCGAGCTGATGGGAAACAGGAAACAAGAGAAGGTTCAACATCACAACTGGGAGCAGGACCCAGCCCAGGGAACACACCCGGGTGCTGCCAGCTCAGCACCCCTACAGGAGCTCAGCAAAATGGATTTTACCTGCCCTGGCGTTCAAAAACCAGTAAAACAGTTCACATTTTCATCAAGTGGGAGCATATTTGCTGGGTGAGCAGCATTCCCTGCACTGGGCTCCTCTTCCAGGAGCAGCATGCCAGCATCCCCCCCACCTGGACCAGTATTCCAGCATTCCACACTGGGCTGTGCCCCCAGCCAGCTCAGCTGAGTCACCCCGTGCAGACGTGCTCAGACAGCCCGGGCTGGGGCAGGAGTTTCACTGAGCAGCAGCCAGGCTGAGAGCTCACTACCAAACCAGTTTGCAGCTGGTATTTAAAGACTAGTGGCACAAAACATGGGAAAAAGAGACCAGTTTTTCCAAGCCCCACCAGAACTCGGGGCCATGCCACGACAGAAGTGCTCGTCCAGCCATGGGCAGAGCACGGACACATTTGCAGGAAGCTGAGCAAAGACTCCTGGCACAGCAGTGGGCAGTCAGTGCACAGGGCAGCAATTCTGCCCTGGCCCTGCAAGGACTCCCTGGCATCTGCTCAGGGCTGTTTGCAGCAAAGGCCTCCCCAAGGCCCAGGCTGGGCACTGGTTTGCAGCAGAACTGCTCAAACAGCTCGCGAGTGCAGCGGGGCCCTCGTCACCTGGTTCTTGTAGATGGTGTAGCCTTCCTTCTCGTGCTGCAGGGCCGAGCGGAACTCTGCCTTGCTCTCGTACACTCGGGCAACCAGGTGGTGGCTGAGGGAGGGAAAAGGGCTGAGTCACTTCTCTGAAGAAGAAACATTTCTGTGCTGCAGCCAGCGTGACTGTGCCATCAGTGTCTGGGCTGAAAGTCTTATCAGGAGTGTCAAAGGAGACTGAATGCAGCACCCTGGGAGTTACTTCTTCCCAGCCCAGCTGAGGATTCAAATACTACATTAATTAGGTTGGATTTTAGCTGCAATGCTGAGAAGGGACCTACACAGGTAAAGACTGAGCTGGGCATCTTTTGTCCTGCACCTAGGAAAGCTGGAGGCCACAACAGCGAACTGAAGGGAGAGGCACATCCACAGGAATACCTTGAGGCTGGCTTTATTAACTGGAGGGGAAGGCTGCAGCCCCCAGCCCTCAGGCACAGCCAGGCCTGAGTCCTCTGGACTCCTGCCAGCTGGGAGAGCTGACTTGGCTTGGACTGTTGGCCTTGGTGCTTCTGGAATGAAAAAGAAATTGCTGGGTTTGGCAGTGTTTCTCTGTGGGAGGAGATGGCTCTCTCCAAGCATCCCAGTGCCACTGAGGGACAGCTGAAGACTCTCTGGAGCCTGCACGTTCATCAGCCACTGGAAAACAAGGCAGGCTCTTGCAGGTGTTTAATCAGGTTGATTTGCAGCCTGATGGAGAACAGATGGCTGCAATGTGGCAGCAAGAACTGGGAGCCATGCCTGGCTGACAGAAGCAGTTCTGCACTGAAGGACAGAGGGCATCCAGCACTGCAGCAGTGGGCACTGGGGGCAGATCCTACAGGTGTCACCAGTCTCAGCTCCCTTGGGAACACACAGAAGCCACTCGGGGTTTTTATTCAAGTACAGAGTTTTATGGCAAAAGACAAAAGCACATTAAATGATTCTCAAAGATCCCTCCCTGAGGGCTGGATTAATTAAACATGAGCATTTGACATACTGTCCCTGTCTCCCAGTGTAATTCCCTTACAGGCTCTCCAACCTTTACTTCCCACATACATTTTCCTATTGAGAGTCCACAGGGACCAGGCTTATCTTGACAGATTTTTTGAGCAAGCAGCATCACAGCAGATCCCCCATTAACCTTAAGAACAATGGATCTCCATTTTTGAAATAACAAACTGCATACTGCAGCACGACCTTGGCTCTAGGACAAGAGTGAATATGCAGTTCTCAAGCCCAGACCCTCCCATGTGAGTGCTCGGTGACTGTGCTTGCTCTGACAGCAGGGACCCAGCCCAGCACCCCACCCTGCCTCACCTCAGAGCAACCTTCAGAGACTTGGAGCCGTGGTACTTGGAGCTGATGGCCAGGGCGTTCTCCAGGAACCGCAGGGACAGGTCATACTCCATGACCCCATGGAGCACCAGGCCAATGTTGTTCTGTACAGAGAAGCCAAGCAGGCATTGGGAAGGACACACTGACACTACAGTTCCTGCTCTCTGAACAGTGGGACCCACAGGTGTGTCACTGCCAGAAGGGCTGCAGCCCTGGCCAGTCCCTGCAGCAGTGACAAGTGACAGGGACCATCACTGCCCATGGCCCAAACAACCCAGGCACAAGGGAGGTAACAAACCCTCCAGTTCATGCCAGTGCAACAAGAACATAATAAACAAAGGAGTTTTCCTAAGGATTGCAGGTGCTCAAAATCATCTGCAGTATCCCAGTGCAGAGCCCAGCACAGAGGCTGACCCTCCCAGCTAAAGGGTCAAACTCTTTTTCCTTTATCTGGTGGCACCAACCAGCAACAACCCAGGGAGGAAAAGCACTGCCTAAACGTTTGTTTTAAACAGCCATCATGTGGGCATCTTAAAGGCCAAGAGGTTTCTCAGAGATTAGGAACCTGAAGACTCTTAAACAAGCTACTTACATCTAAGAGTGCCATTTCTGGGTGATCCTCCCCAAATACCAAGAGCATGAGGTAGCGTGCACGGTACAGCAGGTTCAGTGCTGTCGAGAGCTGGCTGTTGGCAAAGCAGTACAGAGCCAGGTGCATCTAGGACAAGAGAAGGGACCCAGCATTAATGTAAAGGGAACTGATCTCTCCTCTCCTGAGCTGCACATGAATAAGCAGTTTTCCTCACTGGCTGAAGGACTTCAGTCACTTTGGAAAGCCCAGTCTGCTGGCTGATGCAGTCCCACTGAGGTGTCCCTGAGGACACAGCACTGAGGAAGCTGTGTTTTATTTCAGTTTCTCTTAACACCCCTTGCAGAGTATTTCCAACCTGACTTGCATATGTATGTCATATTCTGACTGTGTTTTGGGGGGATTCTTTCCTCTTTTTGTTTTAGATGTAAGCCCAGGGCCACAGCTGGGAGAATTAATATATCTACATAAAGATGCAGCAGACAAACACTAGCAACCTAGGTTAAGCAGGACAAATAGTGAGCATGCAGGACACACTCAGCTTTTCACTTTGCAGGATCATAAAAGATGATGAAGTGGAGAATGCTGAAAAGAAAGCTGCAGAAGAGAGGAAAATGCAACTGTTTTCCAGCTGCAGACAGGAACCAAGGCTCTCAGACTGCAGCCAGACCCTGAGGTGCTGCTGCTCCCCATACTCACGTATTCCTGGATGGTGTTGGGGTGTTCAATGCCCAGGACCCTCTCGCTCATTAGCACCGCTTTCTGCTGATTGCTTAAGGCCTGCACAGAACAGAACAGAACGCAGGGCAAGTCACACCTCGCTGTGAGCTTCAGCAAGCATGGGGAAGGAGTGAGAGCACTGAGGAGATCCCCTCGGAGCCCCTGCTCACCTCTGAGTAATCTCCCATGATATAGTTGAGCCGAGCTAGCAGCCTCAGGCAGGCACAGATTTCTACATGCATAGCACCATACACATTGTTGAACAGGTTTAAGGCTTCATTGATGAGCTCACAGCCCTCCTTCAAGAAACCTGAAAAGAAGGTAAATCCATATATATACATATAAATATATATAAAATAACCTCTAACACTGCTGGAGACAGGAAGTGAGACCAACAGTGGGATCCACAGACACAGGTCACTGCCCTGGGGGAAGGATATCACTGCCCTGACCCATCCTTGCTCACTGCTGGTGGCTCTACAGTAGGAGTGTTCCAGAAGGTCTGGGACACCAGGATTCTCTACCAAAGCAGGGCTGGCAGTGGTGTCCTGCTGGCCAAGCCCCACATACCCAGCTCTTCCCATTATCAGTGATCATCCTGAGAGGCAGAGGCACACGGGGTCTGTACCTTGCTGAACTTTTGCTTGCCCGCTCTGGAAGAAGTGGAAAGCATCGGAGGCTTTGGGGTTTACATGCTTCACTACAGGGAAGATGTTAAGAATATCCTCTTCTGTGAAAGTGGGCTTGTGCCTGTTGTCGAAGTTGTACTCCTTCAGCAGGATCTGGAGGGACCAAAAAGAGTGGAGAGCACAGTTACCACTTCCATAGGCACCTGGCAAGAAAAAGGGCAAAATCCTGAATGTGGCATCACAGTCAAAACACCTCCTGTACCATGACCTGGGACAGAACTCTCCAAGGTCAGATGTGGGTGTGCACCACCACTGCACGTGGCAAAATGGCACCACGGTGACAACACTGAGCCCATGACAGGAGAGCTCAGCCAGCTGTGTCCCACAGCCCACAGAGGAGCAAGAAGGCAGTGCAGTTGTACTGAGGCTAGCTGTTCTTCCAAGGGCCATGCCAGCCAGTTTACCCTAAGAGGGAACTGGGTTAGAAATCTGTTTCTCAGAGCTGGGACCTGCATTCCAACTTGAACGCCACAGAGACCTCTTGGGGCTCGTGCTGTGCCTGCAAAACTCATTGCACTTACTCTTCATGTTGCTCAATACAGAATGATGGCAAGGGAGGGAGGATGTGGATCTTACCTGGACTCCAGTTTTGAGGGAGATTTCACGGAGCAGGGTGATTTTCTGTAGATTATACACTTCAGCTGCTTGGTCAGCATTCTCACTGCAGAAAGTGCACACAAGCTTCAGCTCTCAGGGGAGTTTCTGCCCAAGGCCATTGCTCTGTTGTGGGTACCTGAGGCACAGCCAGGTCTAACCCAAACCAAGGACTAACAGGATTAGTCTCAAAGCCCACTGCAGCATTTGGGCTGAGTGCCTTCAGCTCCTGGTGAGGCACGAGGGGATGATCACTGTCCAGCTGCCAGAAGCTGGTTTATCCCACTAGCCATGGCTTTTTCTTGGGCTACTTCACTGGTGCTTCCAGTTTAGCACTCACAATGTGCCCCTTCTTTATTCCCCATCTCTGCTCACGTACAGGAGCAGCTGTCCTTTCTCTGGAACAGAAGCTCCTTTCAGCCTAAATCACTGTTGATACAGACAAGTATCCTCTGACTATCTGCTGCTTCTCACCTTCTGATCCCTTCTGTACCCTTAGGAAAGGTTTCCCTCCCTCCTCTGCTTTTCATGGCTGCCTTTGCACCATAGGTTTCATCTGATTCAAAATCTCACTTCCCCCTCGCTACTCTTTGCCAAATTTCTTTCCATTAAACATCTGTGTAAGTCCCTCAAGGGTACACATTTTATTCAAACAGAAAACAAATAAAAAAGGGAGGTCCTGTTAAAGAACAAGAGCTACAGAAGTTTGGTGAACCCAGGGACAAGCCAGGGTCACCTGCTCCACTTACCATTCAAGACTGAAATCAAAATAGTTCTTTGCTTCTGAACAAATATTCTTCCATAGCTCCTGAGGGGTCATGCTTGCCCACGCAGTGTTATCAGCATTGCCAAGGTTCCTGTTTTTCCTTTTCTTATTCTTCTTCTTGGAGACCAGCTCATCAGCTGGAAGATGGGCAATGGGATTTGGGAAGGAGCTCAGAAAACAATTGAGGAAGTGGCTGATGGCAGCGGATAAACCTGACAGCTCCACACCCTAGAGTGAGACAGCAGAGTCAGTGAGGAGAGACACTGCCACCCCAGAGCCCCGAGCCCCACACACACCCAGGCCTGCACACAGGGGCACTTCCACGAGAGGGACAGGGAGGCACTGTGTACAGTGGCACCAGCACAGACAGAGTGACATCAGCCTAGGGCTAAGTGTATGCCTACACACAGAAACGTAGTGTGGGCATATCCATTTCGGGCTGCTACCTGGGACAGAGAAAGCAGAGAGTGCAGAGAAGGTTTTGGCACTGGAGCCAGTCCAAGGTGTATTGCTAGGCTGTGTGTGGACATGTACAAGGAGATGCAGTGTTGAGCCAATTAAAACGGCTTCTTAGAAGGGCAAAGGCAACACTGTTTAAGAGGAAAAAGTATTACAAAGAAAACAAGCTGTGATTTCACTTTTAAAAGCCTCCAACGTAATGAGTGAGGATCTGGGGAGGAAAAGCATGAATGATTGCTCTCCGGGAAAGCTTTCTTCAAGTGGGAACTTGTTTTCCCTTACATTCAGGCCTGCACCTATTCCAGTGCTAATGAGCTTGTACTGCTCGTTGCCATGCAACCCCCAGGAACTGCCTAATGAGAGGAGAACCCCAAACAGCTCTGTTTGTGGAAAAAAGCCATTAGGGAGGACACATGAGGCAAGAGGTCAGGCTGCAGGTCATACCTGGAGGTACGTCTTGAAGATGTGTTTGGCTGACCGAGTGATCAGTTCACTGATTCCAATTTTCTACCCAAAGGAATAAAGAACAGACTGAGTGCATTGGCAAGAATATGGAAAAATACACTGGGCTTTTGAAATGGTCTTTTAGCAAGATCTGCAGAAGATGCACCACTCTCCCTGCAGCACAGAACTGCAGAAGCATTTGACAGCCCTCCTGGAGCCAGCGAGGAGCCCCTGGCACCTGTGTGCCCACAAGCCACACAGCCACACCTGGGTGCAGCTCAGCACAGCTCCAGCAGTGCTTCAGGGGCTGCCACAGCCCAGCCCCTGCCTGCTCCTGGGCAGCCACACTCACAACACTTCAGAGTTTGATCCAAAGCCCCGATGTGGCTCAGAGGCTTAAAAAATGCACGGGTGAAAACCCAGCTGTGTTACTCACTATTACATCTGGGAATCCCTGAAGCAATTCTCTACCCCAAAAGATACTCACAGTTCCTAACATTATGAAATCCATTAAGGATTTGGGAAAAAAAACCTCCCCAGCCACCACTTACAGGTCCTCCTCCCTCTTCTTGAAGCTGTTTATTTTTACACAGAGAGAACAACTGGGAATCTCCTCGGGACAAATGATGCCAGAGAGGTTTGAACTGTCTGATGTGAAGCTGATGCTTACAAAGATGTGATCCAGCTGTGCGTGGCCGGGGGTCTTGGTGATGAAGTTGATCACCTTGCCCAGGTAGCGCATGTTGATGCCCCTCTGGTGCATGGCCTCAGCCAAGGTGGCCCCGTCCATGGGGAGCACCGTGTGATCCAGGCAGTCCTTGACCTGCAGGGCACGCACACGCTTTGGTTACTGAGGACAAACATGAAGGAAAGAACTTCCATTTAAAAAAAATATTAAAAACCCCCACACCGGGAGGCAGGACAGGCATTCCCCAGTGCCACTGCAGACACCTCGTCACCTGGGGCTGAGGGCTGCCCTGAAAGCAGGCACTGACCCCAGACCAGACTCTTCTGGTGGGTAACAGCTGCTGTAACACCAGGGACCACAGTGTGGTTACCTGTGTGGTGACACCAGTGTGGGCCAGGTCCTTGCCACTGGGGCAGTTTCACTCCTCTGTCTCTGCAGGGAAGGAGCAGCACTACATTCCCTCAGAGGCAAAACAACTCCTACCTGGGCAATAGTAGGCTGACCCTTCTTCAAGGGCCTGACAGTCACTAACTAATTGCCATTTCCAATTAAAAGAGTACGTGGAGCTGTGCACACATGGCTGATAAGCACAAATGGCACTTGCATGTTAAGTTGTGCTGCAGCGCTGATAAACAGCGTTTAATCCACGTCATGGAGTAACACCAGCTCCTCTCTGATATGCACAGGACTACCTGCTACAGCAGCTGGTCTGCAACCTGCTCCCACACAGCCTGTGCAGTGTTTTGGGGTTACATATTGGAGTATCAACTACCTTGTAATCAACAATCACCGAGCCCTTTTCTGACTCACTCACCTCCTTTTTTGTTTCAAGACTGAATAGCTGGTTCTGAAGGCTGTGCTGACTACAGAATTAGTGGATTTAGAGCTCAGAAGAAACTCTCCAACACGGAAAACCCTCTTGTAACACAAGACCAACAGCTCCTGGACCTCTTGAGTAGAGCTCATGAGTTCTCCCCTGCCAGTTGCAGTGCCTGCTCTGACAGCTGCATCAGCCATCAATTCAGCAAGCATCCAGGAAGGGAGAAACTGGGATTTCTTATGTGGCCAGGGGCATGGGTAACATGGGTAAGACTTACAGAAGGAGTTTTTAATGACTGCTATTAGTCAAAACAATTTCCCAGTTCACTTCAAATTATTAGTCACTGACTGAGTCACAGCCAGGGTCAGCTAAAACAATAAGCTGTGAAGGATGCCCAGGGCTAGGGAGGATGGCTTATGTGGTCTCTATTGTCCTAAACTCTTAGCAATAGCTTTAATTACCAGTGCCAAAAAAATTTTGTTGGATTAAGGTGAGAAAATTGTGCCATGATGTAAGATGGGAAAAGGAAAACCCCTCGTGCCTTGCACGCAATGCTCAGGCTGCTCCCTGTGGTCCCCACCAGTGCCAGAGCCTGCAGCTGCTCAGGGAAAGCTGCTGTCCCCGAGGTCACTGCTTGCTCAGAGCAGCTAGGCTCTGAGGGCAGCATCACTACTGGCTCTGGGTTCCTTACCAAGCCTGGGATCTGGCAGGATAGCAGGAATGCAGCAGCATCCTTGAGCAGCTGCTTCTGGTCCTGCACCTCCTCTTTGCTCGACTCGGGGAAGCGAACACCTGGGAGAGGAGAGAAAAAACATCAGCCACAGCAACTCACAGAAACGTAACTGTCTCCCTGGAATGCTGGATGCTTCAAAAACTTGTCTCAAACTATAAATGTTTTGATGGGAAGAGCTTTGGCTGCTGTGTTCAGGCAGTGGCTGGGCTGCTCAGACTCAGTGGTTTGGCCACTCTCCTGCAATGTGCCTGCACACTGCCCCAGTACTGACCCCAAGAAGCACTCTGGGAGCTTCTCTATTTCCCAATTAAAAATACAGCTCCAGTATGGAAATTCATGTGTGATGCCTGTGCCTTATGTGTGCATGTGAAAGGGCACTGTGACTGCTCACCGAAATGTTACTAAAACAAACCCAGCCCATCACTGAGGTCCCAACATCAGTCAAGTTACACAAGTGTTATTTTTTGTGTAAACTACTACGTGAAGATCAGATCTGATTTTTTTTCCTCCCTCGGCTTCTTTTCACGTGGTCTCACAGCTGGGATGCTGGAGAATCACAGGAGGATTGTTGGCAGCAACCCACAGCCCTCCCCGGGGGTGGGAGATGCTCCCCGCCTGCCCCTGGCAGCTCCAGCTGCTGATTCCTCTGCAATCATTGCTGCTTCCTCCCTTCTGCATCTCTGTGCACCCTGCCCAGCCAAACAAAACCAGCAACAGCACAGTGCTGGTGTGCAGCTGGCTGGACACAGCCACCCTCTGAAGGGCTGGTCCCAGCTCTGGGCACACGTACCTGGTGAGAAAATGTCTGGGTTAAAGCGAATGTCGAATGATGTGTCACTAATGGAGCCTACAGCCTTGCAAGCGTTCCGAATCACTTCTCTGCTTTTGGGATCCACTGCAGCAGGAACAAAAACAGAATACAAGTGAACGTGCAGTTCAGCAAATGACAGACCTAGCTACTAAATTAAGTTTTGTTACTAAAAACAGCAATGATGGCACATTCTGAAGAAATCCATTACAAAAACAATCAATTGTAAAGGAGAAAGGCTGCAAAGGGCACATAAGATGACCCAAAACCCCCACGGATGTCCCCACCTCCAAGCACATGCACTCAGAAAACCAAGCCTGGGGTTCCCAAAGATGCCCACGCACTGCTGGCCTCCTGCCTGGCCCCAGCCCTCCCCTGCACTCCACAGGCCAGCCTGGCCAGGCTCTTGCTCCCAGGAAAGAGTTGAGGGGCTGGTGGCCCTGCTGGGTTCAGACACCTCAGTCATCCTGCCCCCAGGGGCGAGTAATTAATGAGTAATTAATGTGAGCAGCTCAAACAAAGAGGCCAGGCCACGCTGACAGGCAGCCAGTGCTTGTGCTGTTTAAGCACCATCCATCACGCCGAGCACGCCCAGCCTGGCACGCTCCCAGCAGTGCCAGCCCAGCAGGGCGCTGGTGCTGAGGCTGCAGTACCTGCGCCGTCGTCGGACGCGATGGTCTCCGCGAGCTCCTTCACCTGCTCCAGCCCAGTCACGCTCTCGTCGATTTTGCCATCCTCTGACTCGGGCCTCTCGCCGTCTGCGGCGCCGTTCTCCGCACAGGCACCGTTTTCCAGCGCAGCTGAGCTCTCCTGCTTGTTGGCTTTCTGCTGCATCAGCTGCAGCGCAGCCAGCTTCATGAATAAGAGATACCTGCAGCAAAGGGAGAGGGCAGTTCAGCACAGCAGAACCCCGAGCACGTGCCCCACTCCTGAGCTCCCCTGCCTCCCAGCACCAAGCGACCCAAACATCCCACCACAAACACGCCTACAGCGCTGCCCACTGGATTTCTTCCAGCTATAGAAACAAACGTGAAACTTTCAAGACTTTGGGAAAGCCTTAAAAAGAAGCATAAATCCTTCCTGTTCCCTAGCCATCAAGTGGAAAGGACACCTGCAGGGAAAGAAGAACTTCTAAATGTTTGGACAGGAATCAACAATAATAGACCTGGACACTAAAACACAAACCATCTCTTTCCCCGGCTCCCTGTCCAAATCCCTACTGTTCTCACCTCTTGTTAACTCAGTTCCTATAGCTGCATTTGCACAGCCAAGCAATGGGGCAATCAGCTGCTCACTTCTGGGAGCTCTGCTGGGATGTTCCCAGGGCAGTGCAGCAAGGTCCTGACCTGAACCATGACCAGCTGCAGGCAGAGGAAGGGGGGAGCTCTGCTCACCTGTGTTCTACAAAGGCATCAACAAGCTCTTGACGGAGACAGCAAAGCTTGTGTCTGTGCTGCTTGGGGAACCCCATTTTCTTACATTCCTCTGGCATCTCCTCCCCTTCAACAGGCAGGAAGTTTAGATCTGGAGGAAAAGTGCGTAGCAGGTCCAGGATGTAGTGACGCCCATCATTGCCAATAATGCCTTTGCACTCTACTGAGGAGCACAGCTCCACCTCCTCATTCTTGTCGTTGAGAACTTTGTGCTTCTGGATCTTCAGCGGCCTGCTGGTCTTCTCCAGCAGCTCCAGGTACTTGGCGTGTGACACAACTGTCTTGCCAAAGTCTATTGACCCATAGATGACACTCTGTTCCTGCTCCCGCTCCAAGATGCCAGGAATGATAGACTGAGCTGTCACCCTGTAACCTCTGTAGTCCACCACGACAGTCCCCAGCGTGTACAGCCCTTCCACATCCACAGCGTTGTAGGTCCGCACACCGTTCAGGTCATTGGTAGGAGCCACGTAAGCAGCAACGTCTCCACCAAAGTCCTTGTAGTGGTCACGGACGTCAAAGCCCAGGCTGAAGAAAATGTTGTTCCAGATGAACATCTGCATCTTGGTCTCCTCGCTGGGGTTGATGGCCATGACATTGCCATCAATGACAGCCATAGCACCTCGTGTTGCTGCTGCAGTGAAGTCACTGTGAACCTGGAGGCACATGGAGAGAAAGCAGGGTCAGGATCTCCCCAAGCTTGCAAAGCTCCCTGCAAATTTTTCCTTTGCTCCTCTCCTCCCAACAGCCTTTCAGCAGGCAGGCAGGTTGCTGGCTTTTAGTGCTGTGAGAC
Organism: Onychostruthus taczanowskii; assembly: GCF_017590055.1. Lineage (NCBI taxonomy): Eukaryota > Metazoa > Chordata > Aves > Passeriformes > Passeridae > Onychostruthus > Onychostruthus taczanowskii. The sequence continues at coordinate 384,685 of NW_024506882.1, read as the reverse complement.
TGGCTAGTGGCCTCAATACAAGTCCCAGGAGGCAGAACACAGGCAGCAAAGAAGGGGCTGTGTGAGGAGCTGCCTGCATATCCCAAAATTACCTTGAAAATGGCTCGTTCTCTCAGCAGCCTCTCAGGCAGGTTCTTGCGTGGCAGCTCCCGTGTGGTCTGCAGCTCCTCATTCCAGTCTCTGGTCTGAAAGAGGGAGGGAAAGCCTTGTGGGATGCAGTGCATTGTGTGGGAAGGGGCTGGCAAGGCAGTATTCCTGCTTCACAAGGCATTTTGGCAGAGAAGGGAGGAGAAGGGGCAAGAGTTCAGGCTGCTGTGGGGCTCAGAGGAAGTGACTTAGCAGCAGGAATGAACACACCTCGAGAGTGGACTTTATTCAACAGCAGTTTGGGACAGATCTTGCATCAGCCCAGCCAGGGCAGGGGCACTGAAGGGGCAGCACGGTGCAGGTGTCATTAGCCAGTGCTGTGGTCACACTGCAGGCACGTGCTGCCCATGGCTGGCCACTGCTGCCCTGCACCACGCTGTGCTAGAAAGCTGCAGCTGAAGCATTTGGAGCAGTCTGCTCAGAGACACAAGAGCCATTCCAGGCCTGACTGCCACGAGGGAGTGGTCTGCCTCCTGTGCAGTGGCACTCTTCAGAGCAGGGACATGGAATTTATAAACACCCGAGCAGAAGCTGCTCCTCTCAGTCACTTCTGCAGCCTGAGCAGCACAGCCCCTGTAGCCAAGGGCCCTGTGAAGAACAAGGACTCCTGCAAGTTTTCCTTTGATGACCAAAACCCTCCCATAAATAACAGAGATTACTTTTTGGAAGCTGTTCCTGGTACAGCTGTCAGCAAAATGCTTGCCAGTGTCATCAGGCAAGCAGGAGCAGTACCTGTCCAGGGATGTGCTCCTCGTAGCCCAGTCGGGACGTGTAGGCGTCCTCTGCCCGGACACAGTCCATGGCGTGCTCTGCTTGCGGAGCCGTCCAGCTGTACACTTGGAAAGGAGTGGCTATCCTCTCAAAGGGGTGTCTCTGAACCCTAGTTTGGGAGAAACAATTGCACATTTGTAAGGAAGAATCCTTTCTATTCCAAGAGCATTTTCCCTGTGCCTTCGCGCCGGTCCCTACAGGTCACGATGTGACCCCAAGCGCTGCTGAAGGTCTCTCGTGTGATGTCTGCTCTCAGCAGGGGCTGGGGGCTCACCTGTAGCTACTTCTGGCCTGAGAAGCAACACAGTACAGCAATTTTTAAATGGCCAGATAGTCACAGTGGTGGCTGGAGGCCACTGCATCTAGTGTCACCTTTGTCTCCATACCGAGGCAGGAGCAGAGCTCCCAAAAGCCACACAATGTGCCTATCAATCCACACCCTGCTGAGCCAAGGCAGCTCATCAAGTGACTCTGACTTCTGCACAGGACCCACTGTCCTGGAACAGAACAAATGGTCCCTGCAGCAAGGATGGCAGAATCAAACAAGGCCTTATTGTTGTGTTATTATTACAGGAGCTAGAGAAAATTACAGAATATTAACATGCACAGACATGCTTAAAATAACCAACCTCTCGCCACTGTAAGCCTACACAAAGCCCTCTTATGTTACTTTCACTGACATTTATGCTTCTCTTTTGTGGATCAGGGAGATCCTCAGGGTGCTGCCCTGTTGTTCAGTCAGGTGCTCTGGTCCTTGCAGCTTCCACTCACATGGCCCAGCCACCCACCACTACATGAGCTCAGAGAAGCAGGCACTGCAATCCCTGCTGCACCAGAGGCATCCAGCTCCCCAGAACCAGCTGAGCCTCCCAACTTCACACTGGGCTGCTCAAGGAACTAGAGAGGAAGAAGCACTGCTACCGTTTCTTCTGCAGAGCAGAGAAGTTTTTTTTGAAGGTAGGGCTGATCTGGTTAAGTAGTTCCACCAAGGAATGACTGAGAAAACTAGGGTTTGCAGGTTTGGGATTGAAGTTGTATGCAGTAGACCTGGAAGAGAAAAAAAAAGAAACAGTCAAAAGCCATTGCCATACCTGAGACTTTCCACACCCTAGGAAGGTGGAACATGACTGAGAGCTCTTCATACATGAACAGTACCAAAGGCTGCAATGTGCCCTTGCCTGTGGGAGAGAGACCATGGGGCAAAGAGGCAGATGGGCTGCAAGGACCCTACCCAGTCTCCCCCCATGAAACAGCCAGCAACCCTGTACCTGGGCCTGATGGTTTTTTAATTTAGACCTTTTTTCAGCCATCCCCAGGATCAAGAGAAGCTTCTATTTTTATACTGGGAAGGACTGATTGCACAGAATTCCCAAACACACCAAAGGTGCCTTTGCTTAACAGAGAAACCCCTCAGCACAGCTGCTCCAACAGGCATAGCCACAACAGCCTCTCACAGTCACCATTAAAAAAGCAAAAAAAGAAATTATTTGTAGTAAAATCTGCACCCAGCTCAGGGAGTTTTGACAGGCTATGCTTTTGCTTCAGGGCAAAATGAGATAGTTGCAATAGTCAGGAAGGAATTTCCTCCCAACTCAAAATGCTCTAAATAGCTGATGACATTATGGGATGTTTAAACTTTCCCTAAAGCACCAGGCATTTAGCCACTGTGGAGAAGTGGTACCAGGCACAGCTGAACAGCCCAATCCAGTATAGCAACTCCCACAAACCCATGTGAGCAGTGAATTAAAATAGGCTGTTTCTGCCACAGGGGAAAAAAAAAAAAAGCTGCAACTGTTTGTTTACGAGTTGTTTTCCAGTTGGCTGCTGCAGGGCAGGACAGGAAGGATCTCAGTTACTCACTGATTCAAGTAAAATCCCCGAGTGGAGGCAGTGACACTGACGTGCCGGTCCTCCACGGTGATGACGTACAGGTACATGAGGTCCCCGTGCATCTTGCGGTTACCGGGCGGGGGGTTCCAGCCGCTCATCGTCAACACCTTTAGGCACTGCAAAGGCTACAGCAGAACACAACACAAGCGACTCCTGTCAGCAGGAATTAATTTCCCTGAGTTAGAGTCACTCAGTGTACATGCCAGATCCCCTTTACCTGCTGCCCTTGCTCGATTCCAGAACCAGAGCTTACAAACGCGCCCGGTCTCCAGAGCACAGCTTCCTGAGCCCTCTGCAGTCCACTAGTTTGCCTTTCACACCATGAGACACGGGTGAAAGCAGACACCCTGGGCCTTTGGGCTGCACAGGGTATGGATTTCTTGCTGTACTCGTTTTCAAATGGCAGCTTCTAAACCAGAATCCGAGTGGGAGGGCATGGGAAAGCTAAGGGCAATCTGTAGTGACCTGCAGATCCTGTCTCCAGGACGTTGCAGAGGAATGCTGCTTTCCCTTCTCTGCCACCCATCCCAGCAAGCCCTTCCACACTCTGCAGATATCCAGACTCCATGTCCAGTGTTTTGAACACCAGCTCCTGGACTTTATTCTTTTGGCTAAGCAGTGCTATCCCAGTGCTTATTAAGCACCAAGCAGAACAAATCCCAAAGTCCACTCCAGCTCAGCTTTCAATCCCTGACCACCAGTTTGCTGTGAGGAATGTGCCAGCAGCTGTTTGACACAGGAGAACTCTACCTTCCAGTCTCTGTTCTGGGGCTGAAGGGCACACAGGGGCCTCTCTTTGCTACCTGGCAGGATATGTTCAGGAGGGGTGCAGTCAATTTGTTCCATTTCGGTACCTTTCTTCTTCCGTTTTCCACTGTCTAGAACAGACAAAGACATAAAGTCAGTTCTGAAAAGTGCAGCATTCCCTCCCCCAGTCATCATTCAAAGAGGGATGCAGAAGCACTCCAAGTATTCTCTGCGCTCCTAAATGACACAGGACAGCTGGTTGTTCCTGTGTGTTTAACTAAGCAAGGAGTCAGGGAATGAAACACTGACCACACCAGAGAAGTCTTTTTCACCGTACCTCCCAGGTCTCCTTCAGTGAAGACACTCAGGAAGGACAATGAGTTACAGTCCACACCATTGAAAGCATCTGATGGGTCAAGGCTCTTCAGAAGGTCCCGAATGTGGCGCACGTGTATCCTGGCTTCTCGCACTGTGTACGGCTCTGACGACCAAAAAGTGAGGAAAGAAACTGGAATTAGACAGTTGCTTACTCCTTTGGCACACGGGTCTCAAAATGGAACCACAGGAAAGAGCTGACAGGTGGCCAAAATCAGGAACCCCTCACTCGTTCCCTCCCAAGTCTGAAGGAACTTGCCTTCCACCACTTTGAGCAGCGAGCCCTCCTGCAGTCCTTCAATCGTCTTCAGCTCAGCAAAGTTGTCCAGGACGTTGCCATCCAGCTGCAGGGAGAAGCAGGTCCGATGGCAGGTATCCTCCCGGTCCATCAAAACTTGATGGATTTCTTGCACCATCTCTTGAGGAGAGACCTTAAGAAGGTAAGAACCCAGACAATTATGGTTTACCCCCCCACATGCTCTTGCCCCTCAGCTGCAATATCAAAAATCTCTCAGACCTCTCTCTCAGGCTTGGAATGGCAGACTCTACCTCCCTTCCCGGGAAGATCACTTCTGCTCCTGCTGGGAGGGCACTGTCTCCTCTGGCAGGGCCAGCCACCCGAGTTCCACCCCATGGGGCTTGGCACCCAGAGATGTAACAGCCAGGCACTGCACCAAGGACTTGGCATGGGACAGAGGTGACGAGGGCACTGAAGGAACAGAAGGTGGTGGGGGAAGTGGGGTTCTTCCCTTATCCATTCACACCACATTAGTGGTGAGACCTTGAATGCTGCACATGGAAAACAGCCCAGTTCCTCCTCCCCATGCCTGGTGTCTGTGCCAGTGCCACACCTCCACAGGGCAGGGGCTGCTCCCCCAGCTCCCTGCTCTGCTCCAGCACCACTGACACTGCTGGAAAGCCCAGAGCACTCGGGTAGTTTACATAAGCTGCTGTAAACAACACGGCCTGCTATTATTAGCCTATTAAAACTAACAGCCAGGGGGATTTAAAGGAGACAAAAAGCCAGTCTGAGACACAGCTATTTCCACAGGGGATGGGATTTTGCTGCACTCTCTGCCAGTCTAGAGAAGGTAAGAACTTCCCATTGCATTTAGATTCCAGATGCCTCTCCCCAAAATTAAGGGATACTTCATTCAGACAGTTTTCAGTGAAGTATCAAGCTAAATGGGACTATGAACCAGGCCCATCAGAGCCCATCCTGACCTGGCAGCATGTGACTGTCCACATGACATGAGGCAGAGCTCTCCATGCAGAGGGAAGTGGAGACTGCACTGTTCTCTTGGTCTTCAGGCTGGTGCTTGAGCTCCCTGAGCTCTGTTAGCACCTGTCACTGCACCAAACCCAGGCTGGCATGAAGCAGCATCATGTCATAACTGCTGAGCAAGCAAGGGATTTTCCCTTCCTCACTCAGGCCCAGAAATCACGTTTTCACAACACTTCTTTAGAACAGCCCAGAAGTGGGAAGGCCATTTTCCCTGTGCTCAGCTCCACAGCCAAACCCCTCTGTATGGACAAAGAGCTACACTGCAGTGAGGTCTCCTTCCTCTTGCTCCACACCTGGGATCCAGAATGAAACACCCTCCCTGTCCTTGCAATGCCTAGGCAGGCCTGGGCTAGGCAGCCTCTTGCTCACGTCTCTTCTTCCTTCATTTCTCTCAAGGCACTGGCCAGGCAGTCTGCTGCACCTCCATCCTTTGCTGCCTCCGTCCCCACTTAGTCCTGGTCAGAAGACAGACAGGTCAGGGAGCTGAGAGCAGCCTGAAGGTGCTGTCCAGACTGAGAGGGTTAACAGGGCCATTCCCAGGCACTGCCTCCTTCCCTGCCTGCCTGGCTGAAAGGACCTGGCTCAAATGCTCCCCACCACCTCTGTTCCCTTGCCCAGCAGGCGAGGGCAGGTACCTGCAGGGAAAAGGGCTCTATCCCTGGTGCACAGATCTTGACAGTAAATCCCGTGTCCTGTATGACGATGACCTCCTGGTCGTTCCCATCTTCTCCCGGGTCAGCCTCCTCATGGCCATTCTGCTTGGCATCCTTCTCGCCCTTGAGGCTGTCATGTGGGCCGCTGCCATTCATCAGTGCCACGCCAGACGGGTGCTCTGGGCAAGGAGAGAGGGGTTTAGACAAGGTCCTCTCCAACGGGCTGCACAGGCTGGCCTGGACACTGCAAAGCCCGAGCTAATCAGGGGCTAAAAGGCAGGTTTTTATTCTGCACTTGCTGTTTACTAGACAGAGGTGTGCCAGGCCCTTCCCTCCCTTTCCTCACAGCATAATTAGGGTGCTCTCGCTTGCCTGCGGTGTTAGCATCTTCCACAAACCATGTGCAGAGAGGGGAGGGAAGGAGAGCAGGAAGGATGGGTCAGTGTACACCACACCGAGCTGTCTTAAGAAGCCTCTTAATTAAAAAAAAAAAAGGGTGTGTGGTGCTTTGCAGCCTGGAGGCAGCTGTAACCTCTGCACCAACACGTTAAGGAGCAGAGGGAGAGGGAGGCCAGCGGCTGCCCGGCACCGCTGCGCTCACGTGGCAGCCCGGCTACTCCACAGGCACACAGCAGCTCCCACGGCCCTGCCCGCATTTGGCCACCCTCTGCATTTCCAAAATACTTTGCAGAGATCCCGTGGTGCCAGGGCGAGGCTTTGCCTAAGCACTTTTATTCTAAGAAAATGGTGACGACATTTTAAATGCTCGTTTAGACAGATGCGTCACAGGGCTGGGGAGCTCTCTGCACCCACCTCACAGCTCTGCAATGGTTTGTTTTCTTTGCCAATGAGCTGGATAGCGTCAGACAGCTGATAAGATCTAGGAAGCTGCCAGTCTCCTAGAGGAGCCTACATCCTCTGAGCCAGCCTGGGGACCACACTAAAGAGGACTAAGGGGCTGCCAGGAGAAGTTGGAAGAGTGGAAAGAGCTGATGATAGCAGCTCTGGGAGATGGCAGAGTACCCCTTGCCCACAGTGTGCCAGGCCAGTGCCCCACCCCACCCTCCCGGGGCAGTGGGTGCTGGAGAACAGCAGGCATCGTGTCCCTCAGGCTGTGCTCCCAGCAGGGCTGGCCCAGCACACTCAGCTGCAGCCCAAGGTCACAGGCAGCAGGGCCAGCTGGGTGCTCTCGGGCACCCACCTGCAGGCAGCACAGATGGAGCAGCTGGGGCTCTTTCCCAGGCAGCAGAAACAGCTTTCTGAAAGGCTGCACAGGGTCAGGACAGCTGCAAGCCAGGCCAAAGCCTCGAGGCTGCAGCCCTGCAGCCAGCTCCATATGGCAGGTGTCTCTCCCCATCCTCACCTCCCAGCAAGGCACCAGTCCCCACTCCAGGGGACATGGCAGCTCAGCCTCCCTCACCTCACAGACTGGTGCTGTGGCTTCAGGACCTACAGCTGTCACAGCCAGTTCTTCTCCATCAGCCCCAACTGCTCCTGCAGCCCAGAGAAGTCATCCAGCATCACAATAACCCAAAAAGGGATGGCAACACCATATCCCCTGCACACCACTGGAGCACAACATGAGGCTGCAGCAACAAGCCCTGCAAAAGCACCCCTGGAGGGTCACGTCCCTGCCCCAGATGACTGCCAACAGCAAACCCTCAGAGATGACTGTCAGGGCTGACATGGGACACGGCGAAAGGGCAAGAAACGCAACGAGAGCACGCCCGTTGCCAAAGGCAGCAGGTAGCAGAGCTACCTCACGCAGCCTTGGCTGCCTTCAGCAGCTCAGCAGCTGCTGCTCATGTTCCCTGTCACTGTGCATATGTCCCCAGCACTCGCTGCTCATTTCTTTGACAGATGAAGCCATGGGCAAGTCAGACGAGAGGCCTGGCTCTGGCTCCAGCAAGCTGCTGTCATGCTAGAAAGGAGGAAGAAAAGCTCCATGCAAGAGTGCCTCAAGAGATGTGGTTTCAGAAAAACCACACCATGCCCAAAGGGCTGGGGAGAGCCCCTCGTCACACCCTAGAGCACAGCCATACTCCTGGGCTGCCTGAACACGCGGGGATCTGGAGGGAGTGCAGGCACCGCGGGAATGCTGCACCTGGGGCTACCGGTGCTGCAGGCAGCACGACCTGCCAGGCTTGGCCCAGCCCCTGCCCACCCAGGCAGGGCAGGATCACTCAACTTCTGTTCCTGCTGTGGTAGCCAGAAAGGAGACAGAATTTGGCTGAAAGGAAGGCTGGCACTGCAACCCATGCACATGGAGAACAGCAAACACCTTCAGCAGCAAAGCCAAGTGAGACAGGAAATCTGGACACAGCAAGGGAAAGTTGCCAGCCAGGACCACACTTCTGCTTTTCACTGCTCAGTGGTGTAAGATCCCCAAACTACCTAGTGTTTCAGAAATCAGAATACTGCTCCTGGTCTGCAGAAATACAACACACTCACACCTTCCATCCCTCTTTTCCTTACTTGAGTGAAGGCAGGGCCGGCACAGCTCTGCAGTTTGTGACAAGAGACATGTAGAGGCAACACCTTCAAGTCTCCTTATGCTAGAGGATCTAGCTCCAGCCAGCACAGTCTTAAGTTTAGAAACAAAAGTTAAGTCTGGACTGAGAAAGATCCGCTGTGCAGCAGGTTAACCCTCGGATGTGAGGCAGGCAAGGCTTTCCAGAGGGGTTCTGTACAGAACGGGCACATTTCAAAGAAGCACGAACTGGCCTGGAGGCTGTGCTGACTCACCTGATGTGCTCCCCAGGGGCAGCAGAGCTGCACCCACCTGCCTTAAAGCGGTTCCTCCCTCCCGGTGCAGCGCCGGGCACAGGGAGGCACACCACGGGGCACTCGTGGATTTCAGCCTACTTGAGACAGCAGGAGGAGGCACAGCAACACCTCAGAGGCTCCTGCAGAGACCTCGCTCCCTTCCTTGCTCTGCTTCAAGCCCCAGAGAGGCAGCAGCTGTGTCTGGCTGCCGGCTCTCGGAAGGTGTCTGAGTCACAGGGAAGCGGTTCCGCCCGCTCCGGGGGCAAAGCCGGCCGCTCCTCTGCTCACCGCCCTGCTCCTGCTGCAGATGAGATCCCTGCCGGGTCACGTCGGCCTCGGCACACAGGCTGGCGATCCGATGGCTGTGACCTCTGGTCTCCCCTGCCACTCCTGGGGATGTGCCTGTGCCCCAGCAAGGACCCTCCTCCTGCACTCCAGCTGCAGCGCGTACCCGAGGTGCGGCGGAGGCTGCCGAGCTCCGGCCCGTGCTGGCTGGAGGTGCTCTCAGCATGAGAACACCACGAACACGACGTTCCCACTGCTGCCCCGAGCACAGCAGAGCGATCCCTGCACACAGAGCACAGCACAGCAGAGCAGAGCGTGGCCGGGCACCCCGCGCCCGCCTGCCTGCGCTCACCCCGGGCACAGAGGATCAGACACAGGATTAGGCTCCATCTCTGCGCCTGGACAAGGAGTTCACTCGCCAAGGTGACAGGGTCTACTTTAATCATGCTTCCTATCTACAGCCAGGTGTGGCAGTGGCACCTGGCAAACCCCTGCAAAGAGCCTGGCGTGAGGGAGGCACACCTGAACCCAAAACCTGCTGGCTGCACACAGCCATAGACAGCACTCTGGGAAGAGTTAGTTAATAACTGATTTACATTCAAACAAATCTTCTAAACCAAAGTCAGACACAAATCCTTTTCAACGATTATCGGATCCAAAAGTCAGTGACACTATGTTGCTGGGAGTTAGCCTGGTCTGCAGGGACTGCTCTGTCGCTGTGGAGTTTCCTTCCCTTTCCTTTAGTAACTGGAGAAATTCTTAGAGGGACAAAACTAAAAATTAAACCCCCTGCTTTACCAGCACCAACTTTTGGAATGCATTTGCTGTTATCAGTTCCAGTGCCATTTTGAGAGGCCAACTGGCTGGGGCCACTATCCCCACTGCACTGCAATAATGCACTGGGTGCATGGAGGAAGAGGAGGAACATCCCATCCTCAGCACAGCCGATGGAGCTGCTCCACCCCTGCAGCTCAGGCCTGTCCTCAACCTGCACACAGCTGAAGGAAGCCAAAGGCTCCCTGTGCTGGTCCCTCTCAGCTGCACACTTCCACCCAAGCTGCTGCAGGCTGGGCTGTGCACATCCACTCCCATCCCTTACAAGGACCATGTCTGCAGTCACAAACAAAAGAGGGATTTACCTTATGAATTGAGAATAAGACAAGCAAAACGCCCTTAAGTTTGCTTTGCTGACACAGACAGGTCCCTCTGTGGTACACACCCAGGTGGGATACCTCGCCACCTTCCTCCTTCACCTGTGAAGTTGAAACATCACCTCTGCACCCCTCCCCTCTCCTTTGTGCTGCCCCATCCCACAGGCACACACAGCCACCCAGCCCTGTGAGGGGCATACGGTGTGCTGGCTCCATGCAGCAGGACGGAGCACCTGGGAGAGGAAGCTTCTTTTTCTTCCTCTTCTTCTTCAGCTGCTGCTGCTTTGAGGGCAGAACCTGGGCCTGGGAATCAGCATCGCAGCATGACCTTGTGCCGGGGCAGGCAGCAGGCTCTGTCACAAAACCAGCACTCGTGTTCTGAGCCTTAGGTGACACCTCACCAGGGGGCACAGGCAGCACAACCGCACTTGGAGCTGGCAGGGTTTTCCCTGCACTTGATGGCAGAGCAGAGGACGGTGTGGCAGGGCTCCCTGGGGAGGGGGCAGGAGCTCTGCTCCCCGGCAGGCTGTCCGGAGGAGCTCTGCTCCCCGGCAGGCTGTCCGGAGGAGCTCTGCTCCCCGGCAGGCTGTCCGGAGGAGCTCTGCTCCCCGGCAGGCTGTCCGGAGCCGCTATGGCTGCGCGCAGGCCCTGGCCGGCGGAATGCGCGCTGCCGTCAGCTGCTGCCACGTGCTCCTCCCGGCGGCACCATCTGAGGGCTAAGCCGCTGTCCTCAAGTTTCACACAGCCCTGGCAGGCCTCAAGTGACTGAGCATGATCAACCAGCCCTGCCGGCCTGTCCCCAAGGTCGGCTGGAAGGACAGTCACTGCATGGGATGCCTCTGTCCGCTGGAGCAGGCCAACCGTGCCAACGCCAGCTCTCAAACCGCTCTTATCACAAACTGTCATCATTCCTTCTTTGTCCTTGGTCTCAGACAGATCTTGGATGTATTCAGTGCCCTTCTGCAGGCTTCCAGTCACTGCCTCACTGGGGATGATGTCTGGATACAGCCCAGCACACTGGGCAGCTTCTGGCATCTCTGCGACGACCGTGCAGCTTGTGGGAGACTTTGGCAAGAGGGGCGACCTCTCGTCGGGTGAGCCAGAGCTGCGTGGCTGGAAGAGGAGATCGGTGACTTGCCTGCAGCAGTTTGCAAAGAGGCTGTTTCCCATGGCTGGTCAGCTGTGTTCCACGCACACACTGGAGCCCCCGGCAGGCACGGTCCACGCGCAGCCCGCGCCCTCCGCTGCCCTCTCGCAGTCAGGTGCTGTCTCCAAAGAGAATTCCTTATCTTGAGAGGCCTGCGCGGCCCCAGCGTGGCGGGACACAGGGGGACCAGCAGCTGCCTCCGTGCAGGATCCCACGCCCCGTGTGCTCACCAGAACTGGATGCTGGGCTTGCAGCAGCTTCCCCAGGGCACGCCTTCGGCCCCGTCCCTGCTGCCTCCCAGCCGGCAGCTCCCGCAGCTGCGGCTCCTCTCTCCGCGCCGCAGCCCAGCCGGGCTCACACGGCTTCCCAGGCACTCGGGGATGCCTCCGGGCCGGGCCGGTTATAAATAGCCCGATCTCGAGTGCCACAGCAGTGCAGCCTGGGACGAGCGCTGTGCCAAAGCCGAGCAGTGAGCTGCATTGAATTACAAGGCAGGGCAGTTACTATGGCACGCCCGGGCCCGGCACAGCCATCCATACTAAGCAGGCGAGCACAAAGCGTCAGGCACTGCACCAGTCAGGAGTTTCTAGACGAATCTTCTCTCCTCTCACGCTGCTCTGCCATATAAAACACAAACAAACCACAAAACCGCACACACAATCCCCTAACACCTCTCCTCTCTCCATGCCACTTAAAGAAAACCATGGCAACTGAAGCAGGGATTGCGGAGCTGGAGCTTCCTCCAAGCAGGAGCTGGCCGGGGAGGCTGTGGCCAAGCAGGGCACTGCTGCCCTCCAGGAGGCCTGCCACAGCCAGGGGCTCCTCAGCCTCCGTCGCTGCCATCATCCAGGGATCACTCCCTCGGCACAGGACAGGCCTTGCAGCTCTGGAGCCTCACCACTGGGTACCCCTCAGTGCCACGAGCCAGCAACAACTTTCAGATCACATGAGCGTTGTGGGGTTTTTTGTGATTTTTGAAGAACTTTATATGTACTGATAGCTTCAACTCTTCCTCCTCCTTACAAAGGGAAGAGGAGGAATCTCCTAGAAGTACCTGGTCAGGTCTCATGAAGCTGAGCTGCATTTCCTTGACTGCAGCCAAAGCAAGCTCCCTTGGGTATGTGAGCTCACAAGAGTGTATGTGTTAGCTCTAACCTGTGAAGGCTGGTGTCAGTACAGCAAATGCAAATTAAATTTTAGCTGAATAATAAATGAAACGAAATAAATAGTTTAATGAATCCAAATAAATTGAGTAGATGAATAGGCATTAGCTCCAGAGATGGCCCTAATGAAAACATTTCTGCAGGACATCCCATCAGGGGAGGTGGGAGACATGTGGAGGTGCCTCCCTCTGCCTCCCTGCGGAAACCACAGCTTCCCAGGAGCTTCCCACTTCAGGTACAACAAGGACTTCTTTTAATAAGAGCCCACAGTGAAGCATTAGAGCCGCTCTACTGCCATCATTAAACTCAAATTGGTTTTAAGACATCTGTGGGTAGAGGTACAAGCTCTGCATTTATTTCTCAGCAGGTTCACACCACTGAGACTGGCTCAGAGAGAGAGCAGAGCACGGTGAGGCTGCACCTGCAGTGCTCTGGGCAGGGCCAGCCCCAGGTCATCCACAGGGTCCCACAGCTGCTGGCTTGGGCACTGACAGGAGCTGAAATGCCTTGTGCTTTGCATCTGGCACCTGAGTTACCCACCCTGCACTTTCCACATCTGGGAGATTTACATTTGAACTCATTTGCACACTTTCTATCTGCCCAAAGCTTTTCACGAACCTAGCCTTGGAACTGGCTGGCTGGGTGACCCTGCTACAATTCAAACCCTATGCAATTCAAACATCACAGAAATCAGGCACAAAGAGTGGGACCAATGCAAAGTGCAAAGACCAGCACCAACAAAAACATTAACTGTGTCAGGAAGAGCATGTTTCTCAAATTTCAAGAGAGCTGAAGGAAGGAATTGTATTTCAGACAAAAAACCAAGAACCAGACACAAAGTGCAAAGACCAGCACCAACAAAAACATTAACTGTGTCAGGAAGAGCACGTTTCTCAAATTTCAAGAGAGCCGAAGGAAGGAATTGTATTCCAGACAAAAACCAAGAACCAGCCGATAATCCTCCAAGTCCCTGGGCTTTACTCTTGAGCATACCTTAGTTTCAGAAAGCTTCTGGGACAGCAAGAGCAGGGAGTTCTCTGGGCAGGGTTTGCAGGGGAGGTGTTCCAGCTGTGATGGCCTCAGCAGCCCTGGCTGCCCTGCAGTGCAGCTGTGGCTCAGGAGCTCTGCAGGAGTGCTGCAAGCAGCAGCCCAGGAAAGCAGCCTGCCCCCCAGGAACGCTCTGCAGGCACAGCGAGTGACCCCCCAGCTCACACAGTGCCCTGACCCCAGCTGGCACCACAGCCCAGCCTGCAGCTGAGCCTGCAGGACACCGAGAGCGAAGGCAGAGCAGGCGGGGTGCTCGCACAGGCTGCTCACATCCAGCACCCACGCCACCATTCCCATCTCATCCCACCCTAGGGCAGCAGGCTGGCTAGTCTAGTCTCAGCTAATCCAACCCGCCAGAGCTCTGGGCAAGATTCATGACCCTGCAGTTGTATGTCACTGGACATAACTACATACAGCTTCTCTGAGCCTGCAGCCTCTTCAACAGCTTGTAGTAGAGACTTTCTCTTTAAAGGGAAAGACAAATAAGGACATGCTTTTTTAGAAAAACATGCCAACCCAAAGCTAATCCTGAGAGAGCCTTGCTACTATGGCAAAAAACCTGACCTACTGCCAAAAGTGACAGCCACTGCCACCACAGGAGGAACCACGTGCTGGTTTTCATCTTTGGCACACTGTCCAAGCACTGCCCCAAGGACAGGCATTGCTTCTCAAATGCAAATAAAAAAATGCATGAACTTCAGACCTGTAAAGCTTCTAGAAATAACAACTTTCTAGCACAACCAATGGAGCACAATGCAGGAAAGTAAAGCAAGTGCTGGGAAGCTGTGCCAGAAGAGGGGTGTGCTGCCAAGTTTAGTCATGTACAGACAATGAAGGTAAACACAGGACTCTGCAACACAGTGCTGGCTTCACTGTGCACGAGGCAGTTCTGAGTCTGCAGGTGGATTTATCTCAGTGCATGTTCCTGACCTACTTACTTCCACTTTTCAGCTGGGAAACCCAGGAGCAAGGCTGCTCAGACACAGCAGAGAACTTCCAGTGGGAGCTCAGCTCCTATCCCACTAACAGAACTGCCCCAAACATGATCCCCTCGGGTACCCATCCCTCATCTTGCCATACAGATGCTGTGTTATCACACTCCTTTCCCCTTCTAACCTTGTAGCAGTGATCAGATTTCTCTTGCACAACTTTCCTCTGACTGTCCCCCTCAAGCCTGCCAGAGCTGTGTATTAAAACCCCGACTGCCAGCAATTCAGACCTTTCCAAAACACCAGTGAACCTCCAAGGTTGGGCAACAGACAGTGATAGCAGATCCCCAGATTAAGAATCAGCCTTCTGACCTTGTTGCTAACACACAGCTACGCTTGCCTCCACAGCAGTTTTCCATTAACACCTGCATTCTCCACTGCTCTAATGAAGATGTGTGCAAAAGCAGGGCTGTCTGGGGACTTGGGGACAGAGGGACTGAGCCAGGGGAAAACAGATTTGGGCAAGGCAAGCTCGAAAGGCATTTTACAGTAGCTAGAAGCACTGCTAAACTTGTTCTAAGGCAGAGAAGACTGCAGGAATAAAAATACTGCAAGAAACGCTGCACCCAATGGCTGTCTGATCTCACACCAGCTGATAGCAAAGGTAACAACCCAAAGCTGTGCCCATCAGAAATCATCACAGGAACCCAACTGTCCATGCTTTTGTGCTTCTGCACTCAGGAGGTCAGAGGAGCCTCAACAGTTTCCAGGCTGGGGGGAAGAGAGCAGCAGCCATCAGCCCCTTGCCTGGCACAGAGCCCAGCACACGAGCCCGGGTGCCTGGCACAGCTCGGGGGGTTTCTGCAGCAAGGAGCCCACTCACAGCCTGCCCTCAGCTCCAGGTGCTGAGAGCTGCCCCAGACACAGGCAGTGCCTGCCCCACGGGTGCTCTGCAGGGCACACGGGCACTGGGAACAGCAGGTGCCAAGGCGGCCAGGCTGACCCTGCTCCCAGTGAGACCTTCCTCTGCTCCTCCCCAGATTCCACGGGCACTGCTGAAACGCACAAAGGATTCTTCCACCTTCCACCCTCCCTCAGCAATCAACTGTGGCTGGAGAGGCAGAGATTACACTGCATAACTTTTTAACCCGATTGCTGGCACTGCAGGCGTGATGCCTGCTCCAAAACCCAGCGCGGGGGTGAGAGGGGGAGGCCACGAGCACTGGGCTTCCCACTCCTGAACTGCATCCAACCTGCTGCACTACCGAACGCCAGTGAACTTTGCTTTAGGTGACAAACTTCAAAAATCACCTCGATGCCACAACAGCAGCGGGGGCTGGAGGCCATGGTGGGTCGCTCAGGGGACTCACGTGCCTCGGGACGAAGGCCAGCCACAAGCCACGCTGCTTCCACGCCTTTTGCTTTGGAGACCAGAGAAAAGAGCTGAGCCTGAGACGGGTGCTCAGGCTCCCAAGTTCTTGGAGATACAAACACCAAAGTGAGCAAACCCAGGGCAGGTGGAGGCGTCCGAGGGTCGGGGCCAGCCCGGGAGCTGGCGCTGAGAACAGCGAGGACAGGGCGCTGCACACTGTCCCTGCGCCTGGCCTGAGCCACTCAGGCTCCACCACAGAGCAAGAACAGCCAGCAGACAACTAGTTAATCCTGCAGTGTCCAGCTGAGATGTCTGAGCCTCTGTCCTTTCCAGGAAAGCTCTGGCTCATGAGCGTTTCCTAACATGTCAGTGGCGCCCGCAGCCCGGCCTCCCAGGCGGACCCGCGTGTCCGCCCGTGGGCAGCGCCACGCGGTGCCCGCACCCCGCGCCGGGAGCGCCGCCGCCGCCCACGGGCTCCGGGGAGCGCCGCCGGGACCCGCGGG
>NW_024506882.1:360573-368140 GCF_017590055.1 Onychostruthus taczanowskii | reverse complement strand
GGCTGGCGCGGGGTGCCGGGTGCTGCTGCTCGGCGCCCTGCGCGGCCGGCACGGCGGCCGGCGGCATCTCGCCCGCTCGGATGACCATGGGCCCGCCGAAGGACAGCGCCGTCCGCCCGCCCACGTGGTGCGGCCCCGCCGCCGCTACGGCGCCCGGCGAGGCCCAACCCCCGCGCGCCCGCAGCGCCTTAAAGGGGCCGCGCTCACCGCCGGGCCCGGCCCCGCTCGGCTCCGCTCGGCCCCGCGGCACGGGGGGTGCGGCCCACGGAGACCCCCCGAACACCGGGGAAGGTCACCGGCCGCCTGCGTCCTTCCCGGAGGCTGCGAGGTCACCGTGCGGCGAGGGGGTCCCGGGGTGACCCCGAGCAGAGCCCGGGGCCGTGCGGCGGAGCGGGGAGCGGGGAAAGGGGAAAGGGGAAAGGGGAACGGGGAAAGGGGAGCAGGGAAAGGGGAAAGGGGAATGGGGAAAGGGGAAATGGGAAAGGGGAAAGGGAAAGGGGAAAGGGAAAGGGGAAAGGAGAAATGTTGGGAATATCTTTGATTGTAACAAATAATGGTTGGTGATAGGTAAAAAAAAAAAAGAAAAAAAAAAAAGAAAAAAAACCAAGCAAAAATAAAACTGAACAAAAACAACAACAAAAATCCCAACCAAAACAAAACAAAACTTCCAACAAAACAACTTTTCTTAAGAAAGGATGTTCTTTGATGTTTGGTCTTTGTAACTTTCAAGCCTAACCAACAAGAAGGGATATTGAATCCATGAAAAGCATAGTAGCTAACAAGCAAGCTGTAAGAGATGTCCATGTGTTGGAAAAACAAAGTTTAGGGCTCGACATGATTCAGTGATCTAAGACCTGGGGGAGGAAGTTAACACAGCTTGGGAGGAAGGATGTTTCCATTAAAAATGGACACAGAGTGCAGAATTTATGGGCCACAAGGACATTTGACAGGACTCCCAAGATAAGGAATAACTAACAAAACTAGTGATTGTGCTGAAATCAGCTCCAAATGGGTAGAAGGTAATTCTGGTAGGGGAGTCTGTGGCCATCAACCCACTGACCACTGATGCTAGAAACCAACTGACCCAAAAGAAGAGAAAAAGACTAATTAGCATGGGAAGCGGGGAATCATTAACCAATAGAGAACACTAATTAATAAGAGAACTATGTCATTTGTAGCCAATGCACACTAGTTCCTTTGTTTGCTAAAATGTACAAATTGTTAAAAGTTTTGACAATTGCCATACATGTCAGGTGGAACAATCCCTCATGTACCCAGTGCTAAATAATGTCAACTTTT
Organism: Onychostruthus taczanowskii; assembly: GCF_017590055.1. Lineage (NCBI taxonomy): Eukaryota > Metazoa > Chordata > Aves > Passeriformes > Passeridae > Onychostruthus > Onychostruthus taczanowskii. Next base: position 366,841 of record NW_024506882.1, on the reverse strand, counting down.
TAACCAAACAAGCTGGTTGGAGAATTTATTTCCCCTTTCTCGGTGTCACTGTCTGGCCTTGAACACTTCCAAGAACGGGACAGCCACAGCTTCCTTGGCCAGCCTGTGCCAGGCCCTCCCCAGCCTGACAGGGAACAATTCCTTCCCAATATCCCATCTCACCCTGCCCCTGGCAGTGGGGAGCCATTCCTCCTTGGCCTGGCACTCCAGATATAATGATAATAATTATAATAATATAATAATGATCCCCCCATCCACCTGCAGGCCCCTGTGAGAAGGGGGGTGTCCCTCTGAGCGCTCCCTGTGCTGTGCAGGAGCTCTGGGGGAGTGAGGCAGGAGCAGGGACAGGGACAGAGATGCTTCTGGTTCGTGGCTGGAGGTCCTGCATTCCGGGCTAGGACAGTACCAGCCTGCAGATTTCAGTCTCTTTATTAAGAAAAAGGCATATTACAACAACTTCTAAAGTACAGCTCCATACTCTAGTCTCTGGGTGTTAACACATTCTGAAAAGCGCTTGGTTAAAAAGCAAAGTGGACAAGAATATCATCCTGGCAAAAAAAAAAAAAGGTGGCATGTAGCAAAATGAACATTCAAATAAAGCAGAGCAGTGTCAGACCTTTGGCATGTGTCCCTCTGCCTCCCCAGCACGAGGCACAGGCGTTTATTGTTCTCACTGAGCTTCACAAACTCAGCCAAGGACAATATTTTTTTGCTCCATCGAAACCACAGCTGCCCTGGGACCAGGGGAGCTGAGGGCAGAGGCGCTGCCCTCCTCATCTCTCCGAGCCCTCCCGGGGGTCCCGGCGCAGCTCTGGCCAGGCAGAGTTGATGTCCCCACCCCACTGGGGTGACAGTGACCTTGAGACATGCAGACAGGGCCGAGGGGGCTGCAGCTCAGTGCTGTACCCACTGCCCCTGGGCACAAAGGCTCTGCTGCTTCAGACATGCAAAGTTTGGGGCATTCCCAGGGCCTGATAGTCTAATTCCTGCGAGAATTGCAACAACAGGAAAGGGGAGCTTTCTTGGAAGCTGCAAGATGACTGAAATCTACCGGGAAGAGCCAGGAGGCATAACCACACCCTGGCCAGGGAGGACCAGGCACCGTTTGGGTGTGGGTTGGGTGCACCTCTCACACAGCAGCAGCTTCACCCCCCTGCCCCAAGGTGCGAGGAGAGGGAGGGTGACATGAAGGGCCGGGTGTGGTGGCAGTGTCACCCTGCGTGTCCTGCCCAGAGGCACCATCCCATCATGGGGCTGGGACAGCAGTGTCCCTGCAGGGCCAGGGCTGGCAAGGAGGGCACAGAGGCAGAAATGGGGCCCTGGGGAGCAAAGGGCAGCTCTCATGGCAAGGGGACACGGCGCTTTGATCCTTGTGCTTTAAGTGGCCCTGGTGTCTGGTGGCTCCTCCACAGCTGCTGTGCTCATGGATCCTGAGCTGGCCCAGCCGGCACTCAGCACTGCTGATCTTATCCACACATCTCAGATGCCTGCGTGAGGCAACCCAGCGGCGTAAGGGAGTTCTCCCCCGTAGTGCAAGAGGGTGACAAGAACGGGCGTGCAGCGAGGCGCCCGGCGTCACTGCAGCCAGGCTGGCTCATCAGGGCTGCTGCTCCAGGAAAGGCAGGGTGGCGTGGCTTCACTGGGCAGCAGGAGCCAGCTCACAGGGCTCTGAAAGGTTCACGTAACCCCCAACGATGGACGTCCCTTGTTGTGCTGCTGATTCACCTTCCTAGCGTGGAGAGCATGGGGAGAACTTGGGGAAAGCAGAGCAATTCACACTGCTGGCTCCAGCCACGGCAGGCACGTTTCTTGCTATGTCACTGCCACCTCTCCTGGGCACCCAGGAAAGAGCAGCCCTCAGTGCCTGCAGAGCACCCATCAGCTGGGCCACAAAGCTGGCTTGGCCTGCCACAAGGCGATTCACAGAGAGCTTCCCTTCCTGGGCCTGGCCCCAGTTCAGAGTGTCTGCACAGAGCCACGCAGCAGTGGGAAGGTTGGGAGCCTAGTGGGGAAGGACACGGCTGGGAGTGCTTAGATTAGCCCCAGCAAGCACATTCAGAAAATATGGCTTTTTAACAGGGTCAAGAAGAAGAACTTCCTGACTCATCTGCCAGGGTTAAATAAGTCCAGGGGAGCATGCATCCCCTTGCCAGGACTGGCTCTGCCACAGAGAGAACAGCGGGTGCATCTTCCCCCATCCACTGCTCACCTCACACTGCTGCAAGGTGCATTTGAGACGTCACTTTCTCAGATAGCATTAGGAAAAATAACTATGATAATTATAATAATAATAAGGAAAAGAGATATTAGCAAACCAAACACATCAAATCCATAAGGCTCTGCAGAGCTACAGAGCGAAAGGAGGTGCAGAGGAGAGGAGCCCGGCTGTCGGTCTGCAGACAGCCTCAGCACGTGGTGGTTCACACACACAAGACGTTGTTTAACAGCCGAGCGTTATTGCTGTGCTTCCATTTCCAGTCTAATCATTAAGCTTTACAAGCCAACGTCAAACACTGCCCGTTCCCTCGCCGCGGGCGGCCGTGCTCCTCACGCTGTGCCTCCACAGCACAGGTCGGAGCTGTGCGTGCCCTTTGGACTCCCGAGGAGCGCAGAGCACGGAATAAATGCACCCCCAGATCCCTGTCACACCTTACAGGCTAAGGGCGAGCTTACAGTGCGAGGGGGGAGCCCACGAGAGCCCCCCACTCCAGGAGGGGAGGGCAGGCCCTGCCTGGGCCCCCCATGGCTCTCAGGCTCACGGTGGCTCCAGCAGCCCGCTCAGTAAAAAATAGGAATACTGTCTTTTTGATTTTTTTTTGATCATTTTGATCTCTTTGATCGTTTTATATAAATACAAAGGTTAAAATAATTTATCTCAACATTATTTCTATTACAATCATACAGTGTTTTCCCTTCAAAACAAGTGCATGTATGTGTGTATATATATATATATATATATAAGTGTATATATAGTATCTCTAGAGCTTCCCTCCCCCCTAAGAAAAGCAGCAGTGACTGAAGCAGGTACAGCACGCAAGAGCTGATCCTTCCTGCTCCAAGGCAAATGTGCCCAAGGAAAAGTGCAGGGCTCACCCTGACAACTCATCTCCAAGCACACTCCATTGGCATGAAGGGGGAACTGGGGTGCTGGCTCTGCATCCCCCGGGAGCCCCCCTCGCTGCAGGCGGCTCTGCCCGCCCGCACCGGGAGCTCGGGGGAGGGACCGGCATGGGGGACTGCAACCACATCAGCTCCTTGGGCAAGCTGCTAATTACTGGTGGAGAGGAAAGGGCCCTGCAGCTCAGACAGGGTTGCTTAATTTACATACTAGGCACTACGGATGATGATTGCTAGGAAGGTATTTACACAGGAGAAGGATCATACTTCTCCCTCCACTTTTCAATGCTCAGTCATAAACACCGTGATCTCATGAAGGAGTTTGTAATCAAGATGCAACACACTGTGTCTATCAGGATTGTCTAGGAAGGATGGGAAGCAGCGGCGCACGCCGCAGCTGCAGCGACAGCCGAGCACACAGGGACAGGCATCGCCTCTTTCACCCTACCAGAGGAGACAAATCCGCAGTAGGACCGCTCAGAACCTGAGAGAAACAGCGATTTCCAGAGGCCAGTAGCCCCCCAGGGGCACAACACCCCCAGAACTGTGCCGCTGGGGCCCTGGGGCTGCTCCCCTCACAAATGTCCCCTGCCTGTCCCCGAGGGTGGGTGACAGCAGGGCCCCAGCACACCCGGCTCCCCCCGGAGCCTGCCTGGCTCGCTGCGCAGAGGGAAACAGGTGGGAAGCATTCTGCAGCCCTGCCGGGGAGCTCAGGGCTTTTCTCCCTCATGTTGCCTGCTCAGAGCCCGGCAGGGCGTTACAGAGCCCCCCGTGCTGCCCTGCACCTGCCGAGCCTGTGCGGGCACCCTGGGCACGGGGGGCTCCTGCCGGGGCTCCCTGCAGCCTGGCACCTGAGCGCTGGGGGCTCGTGGGCTCTGCACTGCCGAGGCAGCAGCTCCAGGTACCTCGGGGGCTGCAGACCCTTCCCACGAGAGCTTTCGTGCCCCAGGAGCTGCACACCTCGGCCTGGCTTCAAGTGCCTGAGCGCTGTCAGGGGGGCTCTGCCCAGCGTGGCTTTGCTGGGCTCTTCCCAAACCCAGGGCTGTGTTAGGGACCATGGGAGCAGCTGGGGAGTCCCAGCCCTCAGGGCTGCCCTGGGAGAGCACAAGGGATCATGTCCTCCAAATGGCTAGCCACATAACAGCCAAAGAAAAGGTGCAAAAGCCGCTAATTTCTGCCCTGCTAGTGCAGCTCATACGCTTTGGGGTTTGTTTTTACCAAAGAGCTGGTTGGCGACTGCTGCTGTCAATCTCATAAAGCATTTTAATAGAGTATATAAATATTGAACTACAAAAATAGACAGCTCTGACTGCACGGGCACACTGAGGGTGAGCGCGGGCAGGCCAAGCCTCACTAGTCTATCAGGGTGATGTCTTTCAAGAGGTTTCAAACTGAATTGGAAGGAAAGAGGGTCTGATGCCACCCCGCAGCTCCCTCCTGCCCACAGCAGCCGCGGAGGCAGGAGGGTCCTGCGGGAGGCTGTGCCCACCAGGCTGGCAGGCGCTGGGTCCCGGCTGGGCAGCCAGGCTGGCAGCCCACCTGCCAGGGTGAAACCTGCCCCTTGAGCTGCCCCGAGCAGCCCAGCTCCGGCAGCACCGAGCACAGTGACCTCTGCCCTGCCCGGCTGCCAGAGCCCTCCCTGCTGATGGTGTTTCACAACAGCCAGGGAGCGACTGTAAAGCTGACAGTTTGGCTGGAAATGGGGCAAGGCTGCCCCAGCGGGGCGGAGGCAGCTGTGTATGGCTGCTGTGCTGAGAAGGACGGGAGGCAATGGGGGAGGACTGGGGGGCTGCTCTGCCCCCAGCAGCAAGCCCAGACCTGGCCGTGGATGTGACTGAGAACCACAATGCTGGTGCCGAGGACAGCCCTGCGCAGGGGGCACGGCTGCAGCCCTGCTCCAGCAGCACATGGAGCCCGGCTGCAGCGGCCGAGCAGCCCGGCAGGACTGCCGATCCCGGCCCTTGTCCAGCTGCCTTGTCCGAGTCCTGCCTGCGATGAGGGGAAATCCGTGCTGGAGACAGCCAAACCGCTGCACGGGGAGCGCGGGACAGGGCCTGCCTAGCACTGTGCTTGTGGAAGGGGATGCCTCCGTCACCCACAGGCTCGGCCTCGTTCAGCTGCCTGCGTTCTGGAGAACCCTCCAGGCGCTGTGCCCGGTGCGGGATGGCCAGGGCTGGAGGCCGGGCCGTGTGCTGCACAGCCCGCAGCTGCGGGGCCCGGCTCCCAGCACCTAGGCCGTGGATGTGACTGAGAACCACAATGCTGGTGCCGAGGACAGCCCTGCGCAGGGGGCACGGCTGCAGCCCTGCTCCAGCAGCACATGGAGCCCGGCTGCAGCGGCCGAGCAGCCCGGCAGGACTGCCGATCCCGACCCTTGTCCAGCTGCCTTGTCCGAGTCCTGCGTGCGATGAGGGGAAATCCGTGCTGGAGACAGCCAAACCGCTGCACGGGGAGCGCGGGACAGGGCCTGCCTAGCACTGTGCTTGTGGAAGGGGATGCCTCCGTCACCCACAGGCTCGGCCTCGTTCAGCTGCCTGCGTTCTGGAGAACCCTCCAGGCGCTGTGCCCGGTGCGGGATGGCCAGGGCTGGAGGCCGGGCCGTGTGCTGCACAGCCCGCAGCTGCGGGGCCCGGCTCCCAGCACCGCGGAAAGCCAGGGAAAGCAGCCAGCACCCACGCTGAGGGCAGCAGCAGCAGCAGGAAAATCTCATTTTAAAATCCTTCCTCCTCTCTCTTTCTTTCTTTCTTTGTTTTTTCTTCGCAAGCAGGGCACAGGCGCTCGGACGCGTCCCCTTCACAGCCCGGGTGCTGGAAGCTCCCCCGTCCCGCAGCACTGCCGGCAGCATCCCTGGCTCAGACCTTTCGGGGCCCTCCCTGGCTGCCGGCGGGTGGGAGGCGCGGGCAGGGCTCCGCTTTCGGCCGCCCCTCCGTTCCACCGAGGGGATGGGGAAGGAGCCTCCGGCGCCCGGCCGGTGCCGCGGGGCTCAGGCCTCTCCGGCCGCTCGGGCCGCGCCGCGCCCTCGCCGCCTACTCCTGGGCCCGGGGGGCACCGCGGGCACCGTGGGCACCGGAGCCCTGCCTCTTGCCGGGCTCGCCCTTGGCCGACCTGGCCCTGGCCGCCGGCTCCTGCCGGGGGGGCCGCTGGCCGCGGG